>NW_007377538.1:165629-203773 GCF_000475195.1 Diaphorina citri | reverse complement strand
GTCCCTTTACTCCAGCAGTAGGCTACTACTATTATTGTGGTCAAATTCTCAAATTATATCGAGGATAAAATTCCATACGTCGGCTGGGATTGAACCCACGCCCTCCTGTTTACCAGGCGAGCGCCTTGAACACTACACCACCGAGGCAAAAAGGAAAAATAGAGGAGGGTAACTTTTAAAAAATAGGTTCCTGTTCCTACATACCCAGTTAACTATAGGTAATCTATACCTACTTACTTACTATCTACCTACCTTTTATAAAGGTAATGTAGGTATAACACATGCAATTTTTTTCCCCTCCACAGGGAAAATAACAGATAGAGATACCTACCTATTTTTTATTTATTTACATATTTTATAAACAAGCTATGTACATGAAAACATGACGAAGTATACTCGTATTGTAAAATTGTAGTCAGAGAATGCAATTTTTTTCCCCTCCACAGGGAAAATAACAGATAGAGGTACCTACCTATTTTTTATTTATTTACATATTTTATAAACAAGCTAGGTATGTACATGAAAACATGACGAAGTATACTCGTATTGTAGTCAGAGGTGTAGGTATGTACGTTGTATGTATCACTGTGAACTTGGACCACACAGTAGGTACACACTGAATTGGAAAATTACCTACAACTTGGTGACGAGAAACATGAAATCATTAATGGATCGATACATAATATTAATAATCATAAATGAGACTGTGATGGTTTTTCGTATTTTTGATTTTAAGAAAAGACTCGACGAATCTTCCACAAAGACCGCTAGGCACCAGGGGCCAATTTCTAGAAGGTATTGTTTTGGATTATTTTTAAATTTATCGTTTCATTACAAATTTTCATAAGTAAATGGTTTCTTCAAATTAAATTGATATCAAGAGTAAGGAAAACCTAGACCCTTGACAAATGGAGTGTGCCTGAAGGCATGTGTTTCAATCCACTCGACCCCAAAAATGTTTAGTGCTACAACTAGAGTTCTCGAGTGTGTGGTAGTGGTAGTCCAAAAACACTTATCGTGATCCAAGTCCTATGAGTAAGGAAAACCTAGACCCTTGACAAATGGAGTGTGCCTGAAGGCATGTGTTTCAATCCACTCGACCCCAAAAATGTTTAGTGCTAATACAACTTGAGTTCTCGAGTGTGTGGTAGTGGTAGTCCAAAAACACTTATCGTGATCCAAGTCCTAGGGTTGCTTGATTAACAAACGCCACACGTTTGTCACCCAGGACCACCGGCGCAGACTATTTTACGCGGGTTGATCGTCTTGTTCATCCCGGAACAGATACGTCGACCAGTAGGTCAAGTTGAACAGGGCAAACACCAGCGGGAATGTGATACGAGAAATGACGTCAATGCGTTTGGACCGCGTGGGGAACTTGGCCAGCCAGGAACGGCAGCAGTTCTTCCTTGGCGTTTGCGGAACGGTCATGTGCACCTCGCACTGGCGCATGTTGTCCAGGTCACTGCGCCGTCGGACCAGGGGCTTCTGAAACAAATGGCGGACCCGGGCATTGTCGGTTTTTTTGTGGGGTGGGAATGTGGGTGTGTGACAAATTCAAGGGAAGGAACACCGAGCACTTTTTAACTCGTTGTGGGGCGGAAAATCGGGACTGTGGGTGTTTAACAAATTCAAGGGAAGAAACACTTAGGTCTTAGATTAATAGATTTATTAATGTTTTTTATGACTCCAAAGTGATTATTGTGTTTTTTAGGTATAATGTTCTACGTTTTTTTCTTTCTTCCCCCAAAAGGTTAATTCGTTCTTTTCCGTTTTCCTTTCCTGCTTGAAAAAAAAAAAAACACTTTGTCAAAATTCTTCAAGCTGATTTGATCTTACCCAAAGTTCTAGCGCACCTTCTCTTGTGGCACATAGGTTGTCTCTCCCCTTTACGAAGGCAGAGGAAAACGACTGAATCAGGGATTAGTTTCTAATTTGCTATTGCTTATGTCGCTTATTTTCTTCTTTCTTTTTCGCTTACAAAATCTTTTTGTATCTACAGAGTTTATTCTCATGGGTGCGCTTTTTATCTCTCTCCCTCTTATTATTTCTTCTTTGATAGTTCTTTTCTTCCACACATCTCTCTCTCTCTCTCTCTTTCTTTCAATTTGAAAACCCATATAAGTAGGTGTGTTGAAACCGAAATCTCTTTGACTCTTTTTCCTCCCAGAATTAACCATTTTTGAACCTAATCAATTCTTTAGGTGTGGCTTCTGGTACAAAAATTACAGATACTGTAGGCGTGTGGTAATTCCAGATAGGTTTGTAGTGTACCTTTTTTGACTTTCATAAAAAAGAGAGAGAGAGAGGAAGAGAAAGAGAGAGAGAGAGAGGAAGAGAGAGAGAGAGATGCTGGAAGCAACTGATGTCTGGTGGAGATTACTCAAGCACGAGTGAGCATTAAGTTCAAACTCTTTAATCACCAGATAAGATATCTAACCAAGAAGTTTACATCAATATATTAATCCATTCAAAGTGTAATACCTATTACCTACATCGTACAAAAATAGATACCTACCTACCTATGTACTCTACTAAAGAAACAGACTAACAGAGGTAGCTGAATAGCTGATCTTCATATTACCCAATATAAGAGTAAATAGGTAAATATATTATTTATCACCTCCCGCTCTTCTAAATAATCAACTTCTGTGCTATTTTTAGAATATTTTCCCTCGGGAAAAGGGGGAAAAATTCCATACCTCGGCTGGGATCGAACCCACGCCCTCCTGTTTACCAGGCGAGCGTCTTGACCACTACACCACCGAGGCAGGTATAATCAACTTCTGTGCTATTTTTAGAACATTTTCCCTCGGGAAAAGGGTAAAAAATCTCAAGACTTGACTCGGGGGAGTTTCTCTTGCGTAATCATTTTCAATTTATTATTATGACCCCGCGCGATTACCTTCTTGATTGAATTAATAATTTAATTCCCGCTTTCCTGAGAATGCTTTCACCCAAGACTTTCACCTCTTCCCTTTTTTACCTCGTTCTCCACTTTTTTTTCCTACAAGGCAAATGAGACAAGTCTTATTAAAATATTAATTCTGCTCTTTATAAGCAAGTTCATACCGTTTTCTTAAATAGAAATGAGTAGGTTGTATGGTTCGTTTCTGTTACTTTGTTTATTTCATACGGAAATAAAAAGAAAATTTCCGAGAAATCAAAAACCAACATTTAAAAGCCCTATCTTGCTATTTCCCCTTTATTCCAGCTTCTCCCTTCTCCTTTGTGGTCAAATTCTCAAATTATATTGAGGATAAAATTCCATACCTCGGCTGGGTTGAACCCACGCCCTCCTGTTTACCAGGCGAGCGCCTTGACCACTACACCACCGAGGCAAAAAGGAAAAATAGAGGAGGGTAACTTTTAAAAAATAGGTTCCTGTTCCTACATACCCAGTTAACCTACTTACTTACTATCTACCTACCTTTTATAATCTTACCTTATACTATACAGCACGGAGCCCTGTGGATGTATTCGAATGTACACGTTGGGCATGATAATGTTGTGGAAGTGTCCTTCCTTCTCGTTGGAGAAGAAGAGATCAGGCATCCACACTCTGCTGGCTTCGGTCAGAGTCAGGTATTTGATTCGACCTGGGACACAAACAGGGAGAGTATTAGAACTTGGAATAAGACTAGTCGTATTTTATTATCGACCTCTGTGGTACTTTCGCCAAGGAGATACTACTTCAAATACCCTGGCTGCCAAAGAATATTCCATGGTGTTTACCCACAGAAACCCAAGTATGAAAACACCTTCCTTAACATGAGAGACAGACTCCTTAATTCTTGGATTTTTTTCACCAAAAATGGCTAAATTTCACTCAGAGGTCCTCTTTCAGATAACCATTGAAAATACATGAGTGGCCTGTGACTAGTCGTATTTTATTATCGACCTCTGTGGTACTTTCACTTTCGCCAAGGAGATACTACTTCAAATACCCTGGCTGCCAAAGAATATTCGATGGTGTTTACCCACAGAAACCCAAGTATGAAAACACCTTCCTTAACATGAGAGACAGACTCCTGAATTCTTGGAATTTTTTTCACCAAAAATGGCTAAATTTCACTCAGAGGACCTCTTTCAGATAACCATTGAAAATACATGAGTGACCTGTGACCTGTGACAGCAAGTGTCGACGTCCAAAGCAGAATATCTTTGGTTGAATCATGTTGAATCGTAAAGAAGTCACATGATAAAATACGGCTTAACTTACCATCATAGTCGTTATATTTGAGTCGCTCGTCCAACCACTGTTCTCTGAATGTCAACTGAACGCTGTATTCCTGAAAGTTGAGATGTGAAAGTTTAGCATGAGGTTACAAAATAAGAAGTAGCATTCACTAGGTACGAACTTTTTCTAAATTATTTTAACTTCAAATGGAAAATGAACAAGAACAAAGTGAAGGTAAGGAGAGATAAGGTAGAGATGAGAAAAAGGCACAAATAGGGAATGTTACACTTTAGCATGAGGTTACAAAATAAGAAGTAGCATTCACTAGGTACGAACTTTTTCTAAATTATTTTAAAACTACAGGAACTATACCTAATCTACACTGTGGTCTCTAGAAGTCTAGAGTAAGTCCCAACTGGGCATGAGCCGAAGTGCCGAAGACCACTTTGAATATTCATGACAATTTAGGGACCAATTCGCAGAAATTTTCAACTCCAAAACCCAAATTATTTTAAAACTACAGGAACTATACCTAAATTAGACTGTGGTCTCTAGAAGTCTAGAGTAAGTCCCAACTGGGCATGAGCCGAGGACCACTTTGAATATTCATGACAATTTAGGGACCAATTCGCAGAAATTTTCAACTCCAAAACCCATATTATTTTAAAACTACAGGAACTATACCTAAATTAGACTGTGGTCTCTAGAAGTCTAGAGTAAGTCCCAACTGGGCATGAGCCGAGGACCACTTTGAATATTCATGACAATTTAGGGACCAATTCGCAGAAATTTTCAACTCCAAAACCCATGTACCTACATAGGTATGTAAAAATTAAACAGTTGTTAATTTAATAACTTTATAACAAGGGCAATTTTTTTCCAAGATAAAACATGACTTTAAAAAAGAAAAACAACCGAAGGATAGCCGTTTTAAAATAAGACATTGTTCAAGACAAAAGAAGGCATTGGTAGGTAGGTAAATATGTACAAAAATGTCCTGAAGGTTTTTAGGTTGAATGTTTGAAAGGTTCAAGTTATTTCCATCAATTAATGTTTTCCTGATGGTTATTTTCCAACGTAGGCGAATTTCACCTACGCATTTCCCAATGTACATACCTACCTATCCACCCTTTTACGTCAGAATTAAGGTTCAAGTTATTTCCATCAATTAATGTTTTCCTGATGGTTATTTTCCAACGTAGGCGAATTTCACCTACGCATTTCCCAATGTACGTACCTACCTATCCACCCTTTTACGTCAGAATCGGGAAAGTTCTCTCCGTTTTAATGGACCAAATAATAATAATTAATGGAATGAGCAATAATGAACGAAATGTTGCTATGTTGATACAATTACGTACCATATTTCCTCCACAAGCACAAAATTTCTACGTGCTTTATTTGAGAAAGTTTCGTTTTATTCGAAAGTTTCTTCTTGATTCAATTGTTTGACATTTGGCATTTCTGTGTTTTGGAAAAATGGAACCTTTTAGAATTGAGAGCAAGAGGTGGGGGGAATTAAATAAACTTTCTCTAAAATCTGAACTACACAGAAAATGATTTTTTTTAGAAAAGTTCTTTTTCTGTTGATTTGAAACTATTGAAGCTACACAAGCAGATTTTCTTCGAAAATGCTCATTTCCTTCAAAACTTTGATTTTTTTTTAGAACAATTTTGAAAATTGTAGTTATTAAAATAACGTATTTAAAATTTTACTTTTTATTTTTTTTTTTTTTTTTTTTAAGAACAAAATTTTGAAAATTGTAGTTATTAAAATAACGTATTTAAAATTTTACTTTTTAATTCAAATAAAAAGTATAGGTACAATGTTCTACGTTTTTTTCTTTCTTCCCCCAAAAGGTTAATTCGTTCTTTTCCGTTTTCCTTTCTTGCTTGAAAAAAAAACACACTTTGTCAAAATTCTTCAAGCTGACTTGATCTTACCCAAAGTTTTAGCGTACCTTCTCTTGTGGCACATAGGTTATGTCTCTCCCCTTTACGAAGGCAGAGGAAAACGACTGAATCAGGGATTTGTTTCTAATTTGCTATTGCTTATGTCGCTTCAGAGTTTATTCTCATGGGTGCGCTTTTTATCTCTCTCCCTCTTATTATTTCTTCTTTGATAGTTCTTTTCTTCCACACATCTCTCTCTCTCTCTCTTTCAATTTGAAAACCCATATATGAGTAGGTGTGTTGAAACCGAAATCTCTTTGACTCTTTTTCCTCCCAGAATTGACCATTTTTGAACCTAATCAATTCTTTAAATGTGGCTTCTGGTACAAAAATTACAGATAATGTAGGCGTGTGGTAAATCCAGATAGGTTTGTAGTGTACCTTTTTTGACTTTCATATAAAAGAGAGGGAGAAAGAGAGAGAGAGAGAGAGAGAGAGAGAGAGAGAGAGAGAAAGAGAAAGAGAGAGAGAGATCCTGGAGGCAACTGATGTCTGGTGGAGATTACTCAAGCACGAGTGAGCATTAAGTTCAAACTCTTTAATCACTAGATAAGATATTTAACTAAGAAGTTTACATCAATATCTTAATCCATTTAGAGTGTAATACCTATTACCTACATCGTACAAAAATAGATACCAAAGAGAGAGAGAGATCCTGGAGGCAACTGATGTCTGGTGGAGATTACTCAAGCACGAGTGAGCATTAAGTTCAAACTCTTTAATCACCAGATAAGATATTTAACCAAGAAGTTTACATCAATATATTAATCCATTTAAAGTGTAATACCTATTACCTACATCGTACAAAAATAGATACCTACCTACCTACCTATGTACTCTACTAAAGGAACAGACTAACAGAGGTAGCTGAATAGCTGATCTTCATATTACCCAATAAGAGTAAATAGGTAAATACATTACTTATCACCTCCCGCTCTTCTAAATAATCATCTTCTGTGCTATTTTTAGAATATTTTCCCTCGGGAAAAGGGGAAAAAAATCTCAAGACTTTTGACGGATGACTTCGGAAAACGTTTGACGTTTTACTCTTTTTTGTCTTTGTAATTTTCTGATTTCGTAGGACCGTTTCCCTTCTCTCTCTCTATCGCTCCCCGTGTCATGCTATCACAGATTGAATAATTGTCTTGTAAGGCATGAGACAACATATTCCTCTTCAATCCCGTGTTTTCCCTAAAGTTTTTGCAAAGTTTCCACCATAGTCTGCGAATCAGAATGGATAGGAAAAGAGTAACCTGCATAAGATCCTATAGACCTATACCAAAGTGATGGATTTTAGCAAATGTGTGAAGAGAAATGGAGATGGGTGGGGCACATATGAAGATAGAAGAAATAGACTACAATATGGTATCTTAGAACCCAATCTATCCGAGATGGAACGATGAAATTAGAAAGTTCACTGGGCACCAATATGGGAAAATCTCTTGAGAAAATTTTGTTTGTCAGCAAAATTTCAATGTTCACAAAGAGGACTTGAGGATCAAGCGGGCCAAAAGGTTAATAGCTTTTACACTCTTGTCCTTTACGTCATTTATCTTACGTGACGGAAAAAATGTAAAGGATGGAAAGGGAAAGAGGAGAAGAAAAAAAGAACATCTCACTCAATTCACAGAAAATTTCTCTAATTTTTGTAAGAGAAACAGGGAGACTGGGGGCTTCTTTCAACTTTTGTAGGGAAAAAAAGAACATCTCACTCAATTCACAGAAAATTTCTCTAATTTTCGTAAGAGAAACAGGGAGACTGGGGGCTTCTTTCAACTTTTGTGGGGAAAGATAAAATACGCGTGTGACATTTTCTGAAATTGACTTTTTTGGTTGCCAGGAGAAATTGGAAATGTAACATGGTTAACAGGTATAATAATACGGAGATGAGAAATATTTAGGATAATGTTTCAAATCCCAAAAGAAGATACATAAAACGAGAGGTCAATCCACTAAAGAATCGTGCTCAGAAATCCTTGAATCAAATTTTGGTGGGAGTTCCTCCTTTTTTTAGTGCCAAATATGCTTTCATGGGTAGCAAAATTCTGATTTTGAGTGAAAGGTTGCAAGCACAATCGAAATTCTCAAAGCTCAATTTGAATTTTTGATTATCACTTTTCAAATACATGTATACTTTTGAGTGAAAGGTTGCAAGCACAATCGAAATTCTCAAAGCTCAATTTGAATTTTTGATTATCACTTTTCAAATACATGTATACATATAGTTTTATTGTAACATTAGGTGAGAGTAAGTTCTAGATTTATGCCTTAGGAGGATTTGAAAAACTACAAAGCTATCATAAAGGTATAATACAAAACAGTATCGTATCGTCACAAAAGATACTGTTGCCAAGGGAGGAAGGAAATCATAAACATGCTTTTTATTTTTCCTGTTTTTGGAATTTTCCTGGAACAACGGTGAATTTTATTATGTTGGAATAGATTGTAAGAATGGAGATGACTTTTAACCTGTGTTGGCACTCTGTTGGCCCTTGCAAGTCCTTGGAATCAAAACCATTTAATTATAGTAAAAGTGGATTTCAAAGAGTACCTTACAAAAGAGGAAATTAAAAGTCGGTGAAGATTTAGGCCCAAATATTTCAGAGGAAGATTTCGTACCATACAATAAAGAACCAAAACTGAAGATTTTCGCTAGATAAGATCTAAAAAGGTTAAAAAAGAAAGCTATAATGTTCTTTTCCTTTTGTATTAGAAATTCTATTTTCCATCAAACAAATAAATTTCTTTTCTTTCTTTATGAATGGATGCAATTTTCCCCCCGCTGGAAGGTCACAAAAGACAATAGAATACAAATTATGATCGTCCATAAATTACTTAATTACTGTCACCTCCCGCTTTCCACTCCCATTTTAAAGTTTAACCTTAATGTGTTGAACAAAAGAAGCGAGTTCCAAGTTTTAACTCGAAGATATTTTTTCCTGCACTTTATCCCCTAGTAACCCTAGTTTGTTTCTTTTACTAAATATAATATCCGAATAATTTGTCCGATTTTGATGAAATTTGGCAAAAATATTCAACACATTTTGACTTTTTTTCTTCCACTAAAAAATTGGTTTCTCCTTTCTCCCTTCAAACATTATACATATGTACCTATGAACTTATTAAAGGTACCTATACCTACCAAAGAATGTTGGTGCCCTCTGTTGCACACTGCCTATACCTATTTATGCTATTTATGTTGAAAACAATAATAAAATTGGAACGAATTTATGTGTCTCGCTCAATTAATTTTTCTTTTCCTTCTCGCAGAAATTAATTAGACGAGACTCCCGATGTTGAAAACAAAATATACCTAATATTAATTATGTTTTACCTCAAATTATTTATGTTTATGCCTGCTTTCATGCCATAATTCTTCTTTTTTCCAACCAAGTTTATTCGTGTGCCTCCCAGCACGATTTATTTCGTCCAGAATCTATAGATAAATATTGGTATTATAACTTACTTTATATTAACTTACTAAAAACCTTCATTACCTATAATATAGCTTATAACCAATAACCTATACCTACATACATATTGGAGATTGACAAATTTAATAGGTATCCTTAGACCAAAGCTCATTGGAGGTAGGTATGTAGATATAGATATTGTAGATCTAAGAGAGCCATTTTTGAAAGTCCCAAGATAGGGTGACTGGTCCAAGTATGTTACAGACAACTCAAAGCGAGAAAGTTTTAGATAACACTTCAGTCGATCATTTAAGCCCGGTTTTAGCGTCACCTATGTTAAGCTACGCCGAGCAATGCCAATAAATGGATGGGTGACTTGAGCCTTAAATTGGGAATAAAGGGAGAACGGGCTCTAGTCTTGATTTTAAATCATTACATGAAAGTAAAATCAAATCAAGAATGATAATAAACTGAATATTAAACAAATTAGGTAGGTACATAGGTACTGATTTTCTCTAATCACGATCGAATAAACTAAGGGCTAAAAAATTCCCGGAGGGACGGACCCAGCTTGTTAATTCCTGTTGGTACAATAAAAAATAAATAAAATCACAGAAATTCCAACAATGGCGCCATGGAACTTGAATATAAGTTATGTATGTACATCATAACAATGTGATAGTATGTATGTAGATACTACGTACCCAAGTATGTATGTGGCAAAAAAATATAATAATAAAAACAAAAATTTTAATAGGTAAGTAGTGAAACAATTCTTCAGCGAATTTAATGTGTAGACTCGTACAAGTACAAGCATAGAAAACGTTTTCATTGCTCGTAAAAAGGGCTCTCCTTGGGGATCTCAAACATAACAAGGGGAATTTTAAATTCCAGTGGTTTCTGAATTATTTAAAAATACATCGTTCTATAGCAGCAGGGAATAGCGTTTCTGTACAAGTTTTCTACATAGTTACATGGGAATTTTATGTTCAATCTAATAGGAAAGTTCACCACTGCTTCATATTCTCCCTGGGGGATTTTAGACCACATCGGATACCAAACATTTTGTGTTCAATCTAATAGGAAAGTTCACCACTGCTTCATATTCTCCCTGGGGGATTTTAGACCACATCGGATACCAAACATTTTGTGCGGAACTGCGGACAAATTCAGGGGATTTGGAAAAACAAGTCGGATTGAATATTGGCTTTTGATGACTAAAAACTAAAAAACCATTGTTCTAAGGCATGAAAATTTTACAACGACTTTAAAGAGATATAAATCTAATTTATGATGGTGTAGATAACTTTGTAATATTACGAGTATTTAATATTCAGGGATTTTGATGACTAAAAACTAAAAGGCCATTGTTCTAAGGCATGAAAATTTTACAACGACTTTAAAGAGATATAAATCTAATTTATGATGTTGTAGATAACTTTGTAATATTACGAGTATTTAATATTCAGGGATTTTTTTTTATAAAAATGTTTATTGTTGTAAACCTAATCCAGTCCCATTTATTCTTCTTTAGGAAGCTGTAAAGGATAAAAAGATGTCGAAGTAACCAATAAATGTAGCAATCTCGACAAATAACCCCCTCGTTGTGGTACACACAAAAAATATGTGAAAAATATTTACAATTTTATCATTTGCAGACAAAATGCAAATCGTGCTTTTATACAAACGATAAACTTTGATATAAATTGTGGAATTTTCCTGGGCATCAAACCCAGGAAAATTCAAAACGTAAATAAAGAGAAAATTTAAAATAAAATAAAAAAAAGTCTAGAAAATATCACAAACATTGAATAAACCACAGACCACAGCACACTTCGAAAGAATGCAATAAAAGTAATTATTGCTATAGTACTGGTAATATCATATTGAATTTTGTAGATGACGCAAAATATACATATTACAGGTAGAACTCTGAGCCAAAATTTCCATTTGACAGGGGCGAAAGGAAAAAGCAGAAGGAGAAGAAAAAAAGAAGACAGAACAGGGCCTCATTCCTTTAGATAATTATTAAATTAGATATTTTTGTATTATTAAAATTCTTTTCGGCATCCATAAACTTTATGAAAACTAGGTACCTCTAGGTAAGTGTTTCCCTAAGGCAGAAAAGAGGTGGTCTTTCAATTAGGTAGATTTTGAATTCTACGAAGCTTGAATAATCATATTGCACATACCTGCAGAAGCTTTAGAGGTGTTTCGCATTTATACACCCTGGTTTATATTTTAAGCCTAATGAATTCAAAATAAATTGATCAATCATACATGGAATGTTTTCGGGATCTAATCTCTAGATAAAGGAGTTAATAAGCGGCATACAGTTGATCAATTTTGCAGCTATGGTAGGTTATAGTTAGGGTTAGGGGGTAGGATCTAATCTCTAGATAAAGGAGTTAATAAGCGGCATACAGTTGATCAATTTTGCAGCTATGGTAGGTTATAGTTAGGGGGTAAAGGAGTTAATAAGCGGCATACAGTTGATCAATTTTGCAGCTATGGTAGGTTATAGTTAGGGGGTAGGATCTGGAAGAAGGTCTACCTACTATAACTAAAAGGGAAGTGAAAATGCGAGGATAATTTCAGGAGATAAACTGTACCCTTGTATAAGGTAATCGAAAATAGCTATTCATATTATTAAATTAGTAAATATTTCAAGTACCTATTATTACGGTAGTAAACGGTTTGAATCCAGTCGGTTTGTAGTATCGGCCTAAGTATTCGTAGCTATTCAGAAGTTGTGTCTACTTCTTTCACTTCTTCCAATACTTCGTGAAAATAGCTTGCTAATAAACTGTACCCTTGTATAAGGTAATCGAAAATAGCTATTCATATTATTAAATTAGTAAATATTTCAAGTACCTATTATTACGGTAGTTAAACGGTTTGAATCCAGTCGGTTTGTGGTATACCACCTACGTTTCTATTATACAAATACGTTCATTTTTATTAGATTTCTCATTATTTGTACTTTTCGTCAATTTCTTCCCAATTTTTCCTGCTTACGTTCATTTCTTATGTCCTGGTTCGATTCTCTCCAAATCCGAGCTCACTTTCTTCGATATAGGGAGTGGGCGGTTTGTGGGACATTGAAATCGACTTATTGAGGTATTCAGAAGTTGTGTCTACTTCTTTCACTTCTTCCAATACTTCGTGAAAATAGCTTGCTAAAAATAATAATCTTAGGATGGAAATAGGCAGAAAATAAAACACCATGGTTACCATAATTATGCAAATGACTATCTTCCTAGTATGCGTAATATGCAATTAAAATTAAAAAAATGCGTATGCAATTGCAGTAGTTACATATTGGAATGTAGATATCAGTTTACACATTATTTCTGTACTTTTAACTGTATATTTCAACCAATATACATCCCTACCTCTTAGCAGATAGGTACCATATTTACCTACATAAAGTAATACCCGCATAAATATATCGAGTAGGTAGCTAGGTACCTAGGTAGGTACCTACATATTTAGTAGTGGAATAATAAAAATCACAAGTGTAGAAGTTATAATAAAATATAGTTCACATAAGTAAATTATCATTATTGTAACTTTTAAACATGTATACTGGAATAATAAAAATCACAAGTGTAGAAGTTATAATAAAATATAGTTCACATAAGTAAATTATCATTATT
The DNA here is from genome assembly GCF_000475195.1 of Diaphorina citri. Lineage (NCBI taxonomy): Eukaryota > Metazoa > Arthropoda > Insecta > Hemiptera > Psyllidae > Diaphorina > Diaphorina citri. The sequence continues at coordinate 190,568 of NW_007377538.1, read as the reverse complement.
GTAACTTTTAAACATGTAAGTTATTATTATAACTTTTATTATTCCAAGCTTTCGTGAAATGAGGCACCGTAGGTAAGAGGTACCTCAAAGTTTAAAAAAACGTAAGTTTATTTACAATGTGTATAGCTGAAAACGGTGATATTTCGCAGTGGTGAAAATAAACACAGGTACAAAAGAAACGAAGAAAGAAATTATAGCAATTGAAAAAATAAAAGAACATGGTGTGTGATGTTTGGAACCTCACCTGACACTCACCATTTTATAATCGTCAATTTTACTGATGGAGCGGAGGTAAATATTAACTCGAACTACTGTAGGGGCTTCAGTGCTATCTAGGGTAGAACAAAACAAGAGTACATGGTCAACATTACAACTATGAACCAAATAAACTCGAACTACTGTAGGGGCTTCAGTGCTATCTAGGGTAGAACAAAACAAGAGTACATGGTCAACATTACAACTATGAACCAAATAAGGGACAACAATGTACAGGTACACGTTATAATAGAGAATGTTTCAGTGAGCAGTTGATTGTGCTATTTATTTTATAGGACACCAAAGAGATAAATAAATTAATAAGACATTCATAAAATTTTATACGAGGTAATACGTACAGGGCATATAAAAACGTAAATCGCCGAATTTTTCAACAGCACCAATATTCTTCGATCTACATTTTCTTATCGATAAAAGATACCTATTAGGTATTTACCTACCTATTTAAAGATACCTATTCAGAATTTTGGCCGAAGAAGGTCGGTCTACTATAACTAAAAGGGAAGTGAAAATGCGAGGATAATTTCAGGAGATAAACTGTACCCTTGTATAAGGTAATCAAAAATAGCTATTCATATTATTAAATTAGTAAATATTTCAAGTACCTGTTATTACGGTAGTAAACGGTTTGAATCCAGTCGGTTTGTAGTATCGGCCTAAGTATTCGTAGGTATTCAGAAGTTGTGTCTACTTCTTTCACTTCTTCCAATACTTCGTGAAAATAGCTTGCTAGAGGACACCAAAGAGATAAATAAATTAATAAGACATTCATAAAATTTTATACGAGGTAATACGTACAGGGCATATAAAAACGTAAATCGTCGAATTTTTCAACAGCACCAATATTCTTCGATCTACATCTTTCTTATTGATAAAAGATACCTATTAGGTATTTACCTACCTATTTAAAGATACCTATTCAGAATTTTGGCCTTGGGTACTCAGTGACTTTTTCTCAGTACCTAATTGAGTTCTTCAAGCCACTGAAGTTATGGCAGAGATTTAATTCAAGAGCTTTTTTTAAAGTTTAATTAAAGTTTTTAATCGGAACCGTTTTCATCATGCAGTGTTTTATAATGAGCAATTTGTAAAGACGTTGGAAAATATATGTACAAGGCCTAAATATTCACACACGGAAATGAAATGAAAATACTCTTTGAATGTGTCGTCATGCAAGGTAAAGTTGAAGAAAAAGGTGTTTTAAAGGTGTTTAAATTATTTCTTTTTCTAGGCGTGTTGTAAGAGTTGTGACTTTCTAACGAACCAAGAACAAATGTGGTGTAGCAAAAGACCAAAGCTCATTGGAGGTAGGTATGTAGATATAGATATTGTAGATCTAAGAGAGCCATTTTAATATACCCTAAGTGGCATTATTTTAAAACACCTTTTTTTATGTTTAGAACACACATTGGAAACACTTTCACACACGCAACTGTTTACGGCATACAAAACATACACAGAATGTATTTGAGACCAAAGCTCATTGGAGGTAGGTATGTAGATATAGATATTGTAGATCTAAGAGAGCCATTTTTGAAAGTCCCAAGATAGGGTGACTAGTCCAAGTATGTTACAGACAATATACCCTAAGTGGCATTATTTTAAAACACCTTTTTTTATGTTTAGAACACACAGTGGAAACACTTTCACACACGCAACTGTTTACGGCATACAAAACATACACAGAATGTATTTGAAAAAAACGCGATAAAATAAAGAGTGGGTTTTATGAGAAAGAATTGAAAGACAAAGTGACGTTCATTGGCTGAGAGGAGGAAGAGGCATTTGTTTCAAGCAAAGGTTCCTTCAAATGGAAAATGAACAAGAACAAAGTGAAGGTAAGGAGAGATAAGGTAGAGATGAGAAAAAGGCACAAATAGGGAATGTTACATAATATTTCATTAAATAGACGTAGGAGAATGAGGACAGACATGTTTATTTATAACATCCTCATATTCCTCACACCCCTACTCGTCACTTTGGATGATATAGGCTATCCCAAAAGTTTATAGTTTAATTAAAACAAAATACTTTCATTTAGGTTAAGAAATAAGAAGTTTTGCCATCATTTTGTTATTATGATGTGCAAATAAAGGGTAAGCAATGAGTTTATCAAAAAAAATTGTTCAAAGACAGATGGCTATTCATTCGAGGTCTTTGTTGTAAGGAATTTATCAGCTTTTCCTTGACGTTTAGGTTTTCTTCTTAAACCTACAAAAACAAATAGTACAGATATAGTTTCAATTGCAGCCTGGAAAATATTAGGTACACATAAGTTTCCACACATAAGGTACACATAAGTTTCCACAAAATCAATAGATATAAAGAAAGTAAAACTATGGTGATTGTGATTATGTGGTGTAGAGTTCATCAGTATAGTTTTCGGAGAAGTCCTTTTGTATTTAATATTTTTTAACAATAAAACAAGGTCCAATAAATTCATGAAGAATACAGTTAAATTATAATCTGCAATCTACCTTTAAAAGAGTCATTTTCCACTGGTGGAGGAGGTAATAGTTTCAGTCTCGTATTATCCTCATCTCCTGTAAATTTCATTCTAGTTTGGATGGATTACTCATAAGCCGCTGGTTTATCAAAGGCTTTTAAAACATCAATGATTAGTTTTTAAGAAAACAATATGGTACCTAGAACATCAGCTATTGAAAAAAATTCAGATTATTACACTTTCAGCTCAAACGGTTATGACTAGTATTTTCTACAAGATGTAGGTAGAAGGTTGAAAAGCAAATATGTGCAGAGCGTGAACAGAGATTAAAAGACAAATGAATCTTAAAATAAAACTTTTGGAATACCCTATAAAAATAGAAATTTAACGAGAAACAGGGTAAAGAGAGAGAAGGTGTGGAGAAAATGATTTTTGATCAAGCTATGTACATTGGTTAAAAAATCAATTTTCATTATTATTATCAGTTTTTGGCCGGCGAAAATCGACAGGCAGTGTTCTATAATATGTACGTTTATAACAGAAACTGTTAAAGAATATTGCTGTAACTATTGGAGAAAAATTTGTGTGAGCGCCCAGGGAAATATACCTAAATCTAGAGGAATTTAATACAGGTACCTACACAACAGCTATGAATTGTGTGAATGAACCTACTTGATGTATTACCTACGTCTAAAATGTGTGAAGAGAAATGGAGATGGGTGGGGCACATATGAAGATAGAAGAAATAGACTACAATATGGTATCTTAGAACCCAATCTATACGAGATGGAACGATGAAATTAGAAAGTTCACTGGGCACCAATATGGGAAAATCTCTTGAGAAAATTTTAAAGTTTTACCCTGCTAACCGTTAACAAGTTTTACCCTGCTAACCGTTAACAAGTTTTACCCTACTAACCGTTAACAAGTTTTACCCTGTTAAGCGTTAACAAGTTTTACCCTAACCGTTAACAAGTTTTACCCTGTTAACCGTTGACAAGTTTTACCCTGCTAACCGTTAACAAGTTTTACCCTGTTAACCGTTAACAAGTTTTACCCTGCTAACCGTTAACAAGTTTTACCCTGCTAACCGTTAACAAGTTTTACCCTGTTAACCGTTAACATGTTTTACCCTGCTAACCGTTAACAAGTTTTACCCTGTTAACCGTTAACATGTTTTACCCTGCTAACCGTTAACCAACAAGTTTTTTTGAAGGTTTCTTGTTTGAAGAGTTAAAAGTTGTAACTTTTCTTCTTTGTGAGGAAAGTTTCCCTGTCGAACAATGGCGGGAAGTAAAATTGAACGCTATATCATTATTCTTTACACCGAATAATAGGGTAACGGACCCCTGAATCCTCAATGTGGGACGGTTGGGATCCTCCATGTTTTGGCCAAAACTTCCGGAAATGCAGAATAAGCAGACCATTTTAGGATTATTTTGGGCTTCAGTCCATACATGAAAAGGCCACTCTCAGGCTTAGTTATAAGGGTATACAGCCCCCGATAGCCCTATGCCCCTATGTAATATGTTTTGAGCACATCTAGCATCAGCCTAGCGCTCAGGCTATTTTCACACAGTCACACACACAGGTACGGTTTCATTCAATGCTGTCCGTTTTCAATATTAAGAGTCCGCGTTCCCACTTGTCGTGCATGAGTATCAGCCGATTTTTTTTTTCTCGAATGTCCTGTAGGCATCAATGCAATTTAAATAGAATAGAATAGAATAGAATATACCCTGTTCATACTGCCGAAACGAGACTGAAAAGCTATACACTCCCGCTATACACTACACGATATTTTTCCGAACGACACAATATGTCATGTAAGTCATGTAGGTAATATAATTTAAATGAGAGTCTTCTCAATACGCACGACACGATTTTTTTCCGACCATGTGGGAACGGGCTCTAAGTTGGTCCCATATTGGGGACGTCTACCCGTACCGCTTTTGCCCTAACAAACTGTTTCACCGCGCTTTTTCTTCGAACTTTTCAATGAACAAACTTCCCCTCTCCCTCCCCTCCTCTCTCTCTCTTTTACTCCCACCTCTTTCACTATTCCCCTCCTTTCCTTTCTACCCCTCCTCCCCGTCCTATAGCTTCGTATAAATTAATAATCTGAAGATTTTCGCTAGATAAGATCTAAAAAGGTTAAAAAAGAAAGCTATAATGTTCTTTTCCTTTTGTATCAGAAATTCTATTTTCCACCAAACAAATAAATTTCTTTTCTTTCTTTATGAATGGATGCAATTTTTCCCCCGCTGGAAGATCACAAAAGACAATAGAATACAAATTATGATCGTCCATAAATTACTTAATTACTGTCACCTCCCGCATTCCACTCTCATTTTAAAGTTTAACCTTAATGTATTGAACAAAAGAAGCGAGTTCCAAGTTTTAACTCGAAGATATTTAGTAGTAGTAGTAGTAGTAAAGAATTTATTTGTATTTAATGTTCAGTACATTTTTACAAAGGTTGACAAACGTAATAATAATTATAGTAACTAGGAGTAAAAAAAAAGAAAAAGTAAGAAATACAAAAAAAAACCTCTATTTGCATAACAAGAAAAATTAATTGAAATTACCTAATAATTATAAAGTTGGCTTGGAAAATAATTCTAGATAAGATTGATTCCTATGGTTTATACCTACTGAAGATTTTCGCTAGATAAGATCTAAAAAGGTTAAAAAAGAAAGCTATAATGTTCTTTTCCTTTTGTATCAGAAATTCTATTTTCCATCAAACAAATAAATTTCTTTTCTTTCTTTATGAATGGATGCAATTTTTCCCCCGCTGGAAGGTCACAAAAGACAATAGAATACAAATTATGATCGTTCATAAATTACTTAATTACTGTCACCTCCCGCTTTCCACTCCCATTTTAAAGTTTAACCTTAATGTATTGAACAAAAGAAGCGAGTTCCAAGTTTTAACTCGAAGATATTTTTTCCTGCACTTTATTCCCTAGTAACCCTAGTTTGTTTCTTTTACTAAATATAATATCCGAATAATTTGTCCGATTTTGATGAAATTTGGCAAAAATATTCAACACATTTCTACTTTTTTCTTCCACTAAAAAATTGGTTTCTCCTTTCTCCCTTCAAATATTATAAGTATATGTATACCTACATATGTACCTATGAACTTATTAAAGGTACCTACCTACCAAAGAATGCTGGTGCCCTCTGTTGCACACTGCCTATACCTATTTATGCTATTTATGTTGAAAACAATAATAAAATTGGAACGAATTTATGCGTCTCGCTCAATTAATTTTTCTTTTCCTTCTCCCAGAAATTAATTAGACGAGACTCCCGATGTTGAAAACAAAATAGACCTAATATTAATTATGTTTTATCTCAGATTATTTATGTTTATGCCTGCTTTCATGCCATAATTCTTCTTCTTTCCAACCAAGTTTATTCGTGTGCCTCCCAGCACGATTTATTTCGTCCAGAATCTAGATAAATATTGGTATTATAACTTACTTTATATTAACTTACTAAAAACCTTCATTACCCATAATATAGCTTAAATAACCAATAACCTATACCTACATACATATTGGAGATTGACAAATTTAATAGGTATCCTGAAGAAAATTTATGTTTAATGCTTAATGTTTCAGGACCTTTTGACTGTGAAAGAAAGAATATTTGCTGACCTTCACCGATATTTCTATATAAAAATCAAAATAAAACCCGGGAAGGTTCGATGTACCTAATAATGATCATCATAATCTATGTCTAAGAATTATGTAATACATAAAAATAAAATATCTGAATAGAAAATTACAAACAAGTACCTAACTATTTACAAAATAACTTTTTTACAGGTCGGGATATAGATTTCAGAAATACAGATACGAATGTGTAATATGATACCAGTACAACACATAAAAATAAAATATCTGAATAGAAAATTACAAACAAGTACCTAACTATTTACAAAATAACTTTTTTACAGGTCGGGATATAGATTAAATACAGATACGAATGTGTGGGTTAGATGTACCTAATAATGATCATCATAATCTATGTCTAAGAATTATGTAATACATAAAAATAAAATATCTGAATAGAAAATTACACACAAGTACCTAACTATTTACAAAATAACTTTTTTACAGGTCGGGATATAGATTTCAGAAATACAGATACGAATGTGTATGATACGAGTACAACCAATACAGATAAAATGTTTTCTGGAGCTACGAATACTAAAGAATAACAAAATGAAAATGGATTTTGCGAATTAGGTGTAGGATTGCTGTCATACAACTAAGTAGGTAACTAGGTACAAACTTTAATAAAACATGAAATTCGAATATCTGTGTCAAGACTTCAATTCTGCATTAATTTATGCTTTCTACTGCGGAATAGAAAATTGAACAATATGAAAATTTGAGAGTTTATAGGAGTGATTTGTTTCTCTTATATATAAGTAAATAAGTTCTATACACTATCATCTTAGATTCTGAGATACGATTTCCTATTTATACCTGTCTATAATGATACTGTACAAGATAATTATAAAATTTAAAGCAGCATATAATTGTTATACACTGAATGTACTACATAAAAGCTCTAGCTACCTATTTTGCTAAGATATAGAAATATGTATTTAAATAAATGAAATAATCTAACAATTTCAAATGAGTAGGTTTAATTCATAGCTATGGGTAGGTACTTGGAAAAATTGACTATAATTTCGGAATATAAAATCAACTTATCAAACTATAGCACTGTAATGTCGATATGGTTGAGCATTATAATAAAAAATTGACTATAATTTCGGAATATAAAATCAACTTATCAAACTATAGCACTGTAATGTCGATATGGTTGAGCATTATAATAATAATGAAAATTGTTCTAAATAAAATAATAAAGGATGTTGAGAATAGATACAATGTTGGAAATTGAATGTAAGACAAAATATATTCAAGTAAAAATATACATAAAGAATATATGACGCATAAATAGAGATTTCCAATCATATAGAGATAAACTTGATGCTATGATAGATGAACAAAAAGAAATATACGGTGCGTTTTGCTGAGAATGTTGATTCCACTTACCATTGTAACATCGTCAATTTTTGAGATACTTCGTACGAAAATGTTAACATGAACAACTGTAGGTCCATCTATATAATTATAAGGATACACAAGAGAGGCATAGGATAAATAAATCGTAAATGTGTTTTAAACAACTGTAGGTCCATCTATATAATTATAAGGATACACAAGAGAGGCATAGGATAAATAAATCGTAAATGTGTTTTATTTTACCTTTTACCTTTGGAGAGAGATATAAAAATCATTTTAACCATTGTACATAACTTTATTCGATAGTGTGGGAAGAGAATTGAAAAATAAATAAAAAAACACTCTAAAGCAGGATAAAATAAAATGGGATCGACAGTTATTAGTCTTTGGGGACTCAAACAAGCTTTGGAGAGAGATATAAAAATCATTTTAACCATTGTACATAACTTTATTCGATAGTGTGGGAAGAGAATTGAAAAATAAATAAAAAACACTCTAAAGCAGGATAAAATAAAATGGGATCGACAGTTATTAGTCTTTGGGGACTCAAACAAAGTACAGTTAGATATAGACGATAGCAGGGGACAAGACCAGAGTAGAGAACTTGTGGCAGCTTCGTATGATTTATCAATTCGGATTTCGTAGATCGGTTACGAATTTATAGGAAGTTCTCAGGTCTACAAAAATAGCTTTCTGATTACAAGTATTTATCATAAACCCAAAGTTGTTCATCATGCTCTACGTAGGTCAACTACATTTAAGAAAAATATTAATTTAGATAATTATTAAATTAGATATTTTTGTATTATTAAAATTCTTTTCGGCATCCATAAACTTTATGAAAACTAGGTACCTCTAGGTCAGTGTTTCCCTAAGGCAGAAAAGAGGTGGTCTTTTACAAGTCAAGCAGCTACGAAATCAGGGAATCAAAGCAGGCATAAGAAAAGATCGGATTGTAACATGGGGAAACGCTCAGATGGCCGCAATACAGTCGACTCCACAAAGCACACTGGCGGAAGGAAATAAGAAGCGTCAACACTCTCTCACGCCGGAGTATCCGACAGAGAAAAATTCTATCTATTCAGCCACACCAAAAAGATTTCAAGGGGATCCAAGTTCGTGTAGTAGAACACTTTCGTATCGCCCAAAAAGACTCTCAACTCAGATGGAAGCAAATATACTAAATATATCACCGGATTTGACAGTAGTGGCGGAGAACGATCCTAGTATGCGTATGCAATTGCAGTAGTTACATATTGGAATGTAGATATCAGTTTACACATTATTTCTGTACTTTTAACTGTATATTCCAACCAATATACATTATACATCCCCTACCTCTTAGCAGATAGGTACCATATTTACCTACATAAAGTAATACTCGCATAAATATATCGAGTAGGTAGCTAGGTACCTACATATTTAGTACCTATTATGTATGTAGGTAGTTATATTATGAGTCTTGTGTAAATATACTAGTGTAAAATTCTTGTAGATAGGTACTGGGTAGATATATTATGTAGTTATACCTACCTACCTACCCGGAGAAATTCTGCATAGGTTTCGCAAACATGGTAAAATATCCCCAGTGTGGCTAGATACACCTAATGTATATTTATGTAGGGTTTAAACATTTTTTTTAATTTTTTTATATTGCAATTTGTATGTTCCTCGTAAATGTAATTTAAAATGCTACAATACGTGCGGATGGAGCAAGTTCCATACCAGATAACATTTTTATACCCCTTGGAAAGGGGGGAGAGGAGAAAATGAAATTCATTTAAAAAAAAATGTAAAGCCACAATTTTTTTCTTCTTTTTAAATACATGAAAATGCTAAAATGTACAATTAAATTAAAAAATAAAAAGACAGCCTGTGTCCAAAATGGAATTTTTGTTTCTTTTTATTTGCTTTCCACTTACTCTTGTTGTTTTCTAGGAATGAGGTTGTTTTTAAAGTATACTCGTATGCAGAGAAATAAGGAGAAAATGAAATTCAGTTGAAAAAAATGTAAAGCCACAGTATTTTTTTCTTTTTTTTTTAAATACCTACATGAAAATGCTAAAAATGTACAATTAAATTAAAAAATAAAAAGACAGCCTGTGTCCAAAATGGCATTTTTGTTTCTTTTTATTCAAGCCATCCACTTACCCTTGTTGTTTTCTAGGAATGAGGTTGTTTTTAAAGTATACAATGCAGAGAAAAAAATAAGGTCTGAAATTAGAATTCCACTGCAAGAAGGTTCACAAAGGATAAAATCCGCCCCGGGTGGGAATCGAACCCGCGGCCTAGCGCTTACAAGGCAGACGCACTACTAACTAAGCTAACCAGGCTGGCAGAAATAAGGTTTGAAATCAGAAATCCACAGCAAGACGGTTCACAAATACTGAAAGTCAGTGGGAAAATTATCAGGCGTAGTAGATACGTACGGGGATATGTAGGTACCTCGAGCAATTCATTGAAATGTAAAAATGGTAAGATAAGAAAATTTTACACCCGAGATGGGAACAAAAAACTTGAAAAACGGAATAAAACTTTTCCAAATGAGGCAATAGGAAGTTGTGATTCTGACGGCTTACCTTTCATTTCTAAGGTGAAAGTCACAGATTTGGAGGAGACTAAATTCACTACTCAATAATACTGACATACCTACGTAACAATGATGAAACTGAAAGTTTTACCTAGAATTCCAGGAAATAGGATGGATCCTGTTTTTTAAGCTTCCATAATGAAATTGAAAAGTTTCGTTTCACACTCAAAAAATTAGATCACTCAATAATACTGACATACCTACGTAACAATGATGAAACTGAAAGTTTTACCTAGAGTTCCAGGAAATAGGATGGATCCTGTTTTTTTAAGCTTCCATAATGAAATTGAAAAGTTGCGTTTCACACTCAAAAAATTAGATCTACAATATTAATAATAGAATTAATAGATGTGTTCATATTTATCAACGTACAAAATTGGTACAAAAAGTAAACAAGAGATTAGAGATATGAACTATACAGAACCATATTCATTTCATCACCTCAATTACAACTCCACATAATAGGTCTACTCAATAATACTGACATACCTACGTAACAATGATGAAACTGAAAGTTTTACCTAGAGTTCCAGGAAATAGGATGGATCCTGTTTTTTCAAGCTTCCATAATGAAATTGAAAAGTTGCGTTTCACACTCAAAAAATTAGATCTACAATATTAATAATAGATGTATTCATATTAATCAACGTATAAAATTGGTACAAAAAGTAAACAAGAGATTAGAGATATGAACTAGAGAGAACCATATTCATTTCATCACCTCAATTACAACTCCACATAATAGGTCCATGGAATTATGAAAGTTAATTGGACCATTATTTCAACGGACAATAATGACAGCAATCTAGGAAGAATTAATAGATGTATTCATATTTATCAACGTACAAAATTGGTACAAAAAGTAAACAAGAGATTAGAGATATGAACTATGGAGAACCATATTCATTTCATCACCTCAATTACAACTCCACATAATAGGTCCATAGAATTATGAAAGTTAATTGGACCATTATTTCAACGGACAATAATGACAGCAATCTAGACCAATACAAAATCATATCACGCCAACGATCTCGATTGCCTATTGCAGATATGATTTGGAGAATGAAAGGCCTTTATGTAGATTAGCTCGAAAGCTTTTCATGATGCTGGGGGTTTCATTAAATTTTAAATTGTGTCTGCCTTTTTTGCTTTTGTGTTCGCAATTTCGATTTAAATTGCAGGAACAGTGTTCAGTCTAACACCTTTTTCTAATGGTGAATATTATGTTGTACAATACCTTACAGATATTAATACAGGAAATAGCAGGAACAGTGTTCAGTCTAACACCTTTTTCTAATGGTGAATATTATGTTGTACAATACCTTACAGATATTAATACAGGAAATAGTTCTGTTATTATACCCGTTTTGAATATTCTATTGAAGAATAAAATCATGGTGAAACCTGTAATAGATTATCCTTTTCTTCTGAAACCTTCGACAATAATGACAATGGAGAAGAAAATTTCAGTGCCACAAATTAATCGGACTTTCAACCCTCGAGAAACGGACGAGCTAGGTGGTTTTTGTCAGACTCAAAATCCAATATGGCTATCTTTGTCAGACTTAAAATTCACTATGGCTACCTTTTTTTTTATTATTATTATTTTATTTTTACACTGTGAATTTAAATCAAATTAAATTAATATAGTCCACCTACCAATCCACTGGAATACTCCATGGTGTAGACTTTGTAGACCCCACATTTTCTGGGTAAAATGGTAACAATGTATTTAATACTCTTACAATAGACCAGTGTGTCTGAGTGTTAATGAAAGGGAGGGAAAGAGGGAGAGAGAAAGAGAATTAGAGTGGGGGAAAGAGAAAAGGGGAAGAGGTGTCTGAGTGTTAATGAAAGGGAGGGAAAGAGGGAGAGAGAAAGAGAATTAGAGTGGGGGAAAGAGAAAAGGGGAAGAGAGAGAGAGGAAGAAAGAGAGAAGGGAGGGAGAAGCAGATATCTGCATACACATTTCGTATTATCTGAACCCCCCACCCTGTTCATACCAACACCACAGGGTGTCACAGTGTTCCCCCTCCCCCGGTATAAACCCCTCCCTCCAAAATTTCAATGCCACAAATTAATCGGACTTTCAACCCTCGAGAAACGGACGAGCTAGGTGGTTTTTGTCAGACTCAAAATCCAATATGACTATCTTTGTCAGACTTAAAATTCACTATGGCTACCTTTATTATTATTATTATTATTATTTTATTTTCACACTGTGAATTTAAATCAAATTAAATTAATATAGTCCAACTACCAATCCACTGGAATACTCCATGGTGTAGACTTTGTAGACCCCACATTTTCTGGGTAAAATAGTAACAATGTATTTAATACTCTTACAATAGACCAGTGTGTCTGAGTGTTAATGAAAGGGAGGGAAAGAGGGAGAGAGAAAGAGAATTAGAGTGGGGGAAAGAGAAAAGGGGAAGAGAGAGAGAGAGGAAGAAAGAGAGAGGGAGGGAGAAGCAGATATCTGCATACACATTTCGTATTATCTGAACACCCCACCCTGTTCATACCAACACCACAGGGCGTCACAATGTTCCCCCTCCCCCGGTATAAACCCCTCCCTCCTTTCACATGTCCACCTCGGCACCTCCCTAACCATACACTGAAAAGAACAGCATTTTTCAACAAAGAGAACAAACGAGAGAGAGAGAGAACAAGGGAGAGAGAGAGCCTGTTTGAATAGAAAACAAGTAGGTATAAATTTTTGGCCTATTCTAGGTATCTACCTACTACACGATGCACTGTACATGTTTGTATTAACCCTTTGGTAAAACAGAATCTGGGCTTCTGTATGCTATCAAATCTATCAATTCATAGGAGGCATGATCAACTGAATGTGATTAATACTGAAAATTGATACTCGGATAAGGGTTAAAATCCCTGCAAAATAATCTCAGGGGGAATTTCATTATGATGTTAACAGTAGAGTGTCCTAGTGCCCCGTGCTTTATTAGAATGGTACAAAATAAATTACCTAAATCATTTTGGTGATCAAGTGATTAGCAATTCCATTTGTCAATTTCACGAACCACGAAGGCAGGTACCACCTACTAGGTAAAACCCGAATCAACAAAATACATACAAGGTCAAGATATAAAATTAGATTCTGGTAATAAAAATCCACATCAAAGAGGGAAAGAGAAAAACTAGAACTGTGTAATCCTCATTGCCATTACCAACCTAATTTTTACACCGGAATTAAACGTGATGTAAAAAAGCGCAATCGTTTCTCGAGCAAACTTTCCGAGTATAAAGTTACAGCAAAAACTTGTACATATAACCCAGATGGAGTGAAATAAAAAGAAACAGCTGAAAAATAAAATGAAAGTAGAGAAAACATACCACCAGAACAGCTAAAAAGTAGAAGCTTAGAACTGTTCAGTAGAGTTGTCCTGTCTCACAAAATTATTCGAAATTGAAGTCAAATTCGGTTCCAGCACGCGAAAGAGCGAAAAACTTTTTCAGTGTCTTACACCATCAAACCACTGGAACCCATACCTCGTAAAAAATGTCTTATCATTAGGGACTATCTTGTAAGAAGATATCAGTACCTTCCAAAAGATCGATCAAAAGTGATCAGCTGTAGGAAGGGCATCATGAAATTAGTGGAGACACTATCTTGTAAGAAGATATCAGTACCTTCCAAAAGATCGATCAAAAAGTGATCAGCTGTAGGAAGAGCATCATGAAATTAGTGGAGATGCCAAATTTCCGAAAGATCTGAAGAGACTCGAACATCAAACTTTCTATTTCCACACTTCAAATAATAACATAAAATTCAGTCGGTGTTCTTTTTTTACAACCAGCTTTGTATAAGGTAGGTCACACACATAACTCCCCTTGTACATACGTACCTATTATTGCACAAAAATCCACAAATCCAATCTCTATATTTCTTTTTATTTCCTCTTTTCCTCAACATTCCCCTTCCAATATGTTTGGCGTACAAGTTTTCCAGGCGTCTTTCACTAGGTATTGAGTGTCGGTAATAACTTTTCCTGGAATACCTGCGAGGTATTTGAGGAAAAAGTTGATTGTATATCCCTTTGGAAATCTTCAAGGACTTTAAATATTTTTCTTTTGCTTGGAATTCCTTTTGAATTTTTCAAGCGAAAGGTTGGATTAGAAGTTAGCAGAGGGTCGAAGATAATTTGTAAGGAAAGAACCTGACTGAATTAGAGTTTTAATATTTTTCATTTGCTTGGAATTCCTTTTGAATTTTTCAAGCAAAAGGTTGGATTAGAAGTTAGCAGAGGGTCGAGGATAATTTGTAAGGAAAGAACCTGACTGAATTAGAGTTTTGGAAAAATAAAAGTAAATTAAATAGATATGTATGTTCATAATCTGGTAAATGAAATTGGTGGGGACGCCAAAACTACATTTTCTTATTAATAGAATATATAGTGTTATCCACAATTTCCCCTTCCAATATGTTTGGCGTACAAGTTTTCCAGGCGTCTTTCACTAGGTATTGAGTGTCGGTAATAACTTTTCCTGGAATACCTACGAGGTATTTGAGGAAAAAGTTGAATGTATTTCCCTTTGGAAATCTTCAAGGACTTTAAATATTTTTCATTTGCTTGGAATTCCTTTTGAATTTTTCAAGCGAAAGGTTGGATTAGAAGTTAGCAGAGGGTCGAAGATAATTTGTAAGGAAAGAACCTGACTGAATTAGAGTTTTAGAAAAATAAAAGTAAATTAAATAGATATGTATGTTCATAATCTGGTAAATGAAATTGGTGGGGACGCCAAAACTACATTTTCTTATTAATAGAATATATAGTGTTATCCACAAAAAACAACATAAAGATTGTTTTTTGCTTCAGAATTAGAGTTTTGGAAAAATAAAAGTAAATTAAATAGATATGTATGTTCATAATCTGGTAAATGAAATTGGTGGGGATGCCAAAACTACATTTTCTTAATAGAATATATAGTGTTATCCACAAAAACAACATAAAGATTGTTTTGCTTCACCATAAGTTCAATTTTATTTTTATTATTTTCAAGTGAGAATTTGAGACAGACAACATACAGATCAGAGGGGTGGAGTCAAAATCAACATGTAGATAAAGCGAAAGGAAGGTGAGCGAAAAAAAAAGAGCAATAATGTCAGAGAAAAGCGGTTTTACTATCAGAAGAATACACGATTTAGGTCAAAATCTTCATCCGTTCGAAATCTACTTATTGACATTAGCCCCCCCCCCTATCTTTCTCTCTCATGTCTCGTGCTTCTCATTCTAAACTTTAGTTTGGTCACGTTTCCTTAGGGAAGGGAGGCAAAACTAGAACACAGAATCTCGAATGAGCGCCAAACGTGATTAAAAGATACCCCTTCATTATGTAACGTTGTTGTTAGAGAAGTTCTCTCTAACTCTGTTTTTTTTTTTTTTTTTCTAACTCTTTTTCTTCCTCACACACAACATCCTTCCCTCCTTCCCTTCTCAGGTACATCTTTCAATTTCTTCCAGTCTTCTCTCATTTAATTTTTACATTTCTCTTTCTTTTTCCTGTTATTTTTTTCTAGGTCCTGTTCCTGAATATGTCTTTAAAAGAGGATGATCTATTTACCCTTCCCTTTTTTTCTCCCTCCCAGAAGTCATAGATCAGATAAGCTCTTTCTTGTCGGTCTCCTTATCCTTCCTTTGGTTCAAATTTGGATTTTAGTGTGTACCCAGACCGTATAATGATTAGAACTATTCTGGAGAAACAATGTAATTTGAACCATCCAGCTTTCAACTCTTTACGTCTAGTTCATTATTTCCTCCACTCTAGTTCATTATTTCCTCCACAAATATTTTGTGTCCTGACCCTTGTTTTCTCTTGTTATTCCTTTTTTATCAGATTGCTCCCTTTCTCTCTCTCCCCAAGACCACAAAGGGCAAGGACAGGATAATTAGGGTTTCTCATTTTGAATTTCAATGCCTTTTGTCCTTCATATGAATCATTGGACCCTAATTTGACACTAATTGTATTTATTCGCAGGTTTGTTATTTTAGTCGTGAACAAAAGCTTCGTTAGCTTCTATTAAAAGCCATGTGTTCAACCTTGAGAGAGATTTTACTAGTGACCTGATTTTTCCTCATATCTTTGTCTATGGCATTAATGTCATAGTTTTTGGAGAAAAAATTTCCTATGTTTCTAGAAATATTTCACGACAAAAAAATCCCCATATTCCTCCCTTGTCTGTGGCACATATTTTTTTGGCATGTTTGTCGAATATTTGTTGAACACACTGTCCAAAGTTGAAATTTAAAACTTTATTAGTAGGAGAAAATTATATTTTTGTAGAGATTGAAATTAGCCATGATAATGTAGTAATAGGTTGTATGTATCTTAATTCTAGTAGCAACATATCAGATATTTTTGAGGTGCATTAATTTATGCTTTCTACTGCGGAATAGAAAATTGAACAATATGAAAATTTGAGAGTTTATAGGAGTGATTTGTTTCTCTTATAGAAGTAAATAAGTTCTATACACTATCATCTTAGATTCTGAGATACGATTTCCTATTTATACCTGTCTATAATGAATATAATGATACTGTACAAGATAATTATAAAATTTAAAGCAGCATGTCGAATGAGCGCCAAACGTGATTAAAAGATACCCCTTCATTATGTAACGTTGTTGTTAGAGAAGTTCTCTCTAACTCTGTTTTTTTTTCTAACTCTTTTTCTTCCTCACACACAACATCCTTCCCTCCTTCCCTTCTCAGGTGCATCTTTCAATTTCTTCCAGTCTTCTCTCATTTAATTTTTACATTTCTCTTTCTTTTTCCTGTTATTTTTTTCTAGGTCCTGTTCCTGAATATGTCTTTAAAAGAGGATGATCTATTTACCCTTCCCTTTTTTTCTCCCTCCCAGAAGTCATAGATCAGATAAGCTCTTTCTTGTCGGTCTCCTTATCCTTCCTTTGGTTCAAATTTGGATTTTAGTGTGTACCTTTTTTTCTAGGTCCTGTTCCTGAATATGTCTTTAAAAGAGGATGATCTATTTACCCTTCCCTTTTTTTCTCCCTCCCAGAAGTCATAGGTCAGATAAGCTCTTTCTTGTCTGTCTCCTTATCCTTCCTTTGGTTCAAATTTGGATTTTAGTGTGTACCCAGACCGTATAATGATTAGAACTATTCTGGAGAAACAATGTAATTTGAACCATCCAGCTTTCAACTCTTTACGTCCTTCTTTATCAAAAAAGCCTTCAATATGGTTAGTAATAATCCATTATAGTTAATAAAATCATTCATTAAATCATTGTGGTTAATCGCAAGTCCGGATCTAAAACAAAAATGTTAGTATGAATTAAGCATCAATCACGATTTTGCGACATACCATTTTGTCATTTGCGATGTGCAGATTTCGGATCAGCAGATCCGCGTGAACAATGGTGGGCCCATCTGAATAGAAGAAAAAACATCGAATAAGAATGGAATTTTTCTAAGTAGGTATTCAAAACTGACGAATTTTCGAAGTTCCTTTGGGTCCAATATAAGCCATTTTCAAATACTAGAAAAAATAAAGGAACCTACAACTGACATACCTAGGTAGGTACCTAATACGAGTAGGTATGTGAAGTGATGTAGATTGTAAAGTTTTCACCACAATGTAACTAACTACATATATCTAGGAGTTGTACGACTTTTCAGAGTACCTACAAACTCCCTCTTTTTAATGCAATTTCAGGGATGAATCTGGAACTAAAGACTTGAAGGGGGCTGATATTTTAAACGTATGATTATAAAATATGAGGTTACATAAGAGAAAAATATGGTAAAGTCAAGAAATATTTACGATTCCGCTTTCTTTTCCAGTGGTGAATTCTATAGACGGAGTTTGCGATTGTGACGTCATGGTATTTGATTGTCTATCTAGTCCCCCTTTAGCTCTTTGTATGTTTTCAGTACCCACCTATTAACGGTTGAAAACATCTAGACTATCTGGAGTATTCTGGAGAAAATGAAGTTATGTAGGTAATAGATACTATGTGAATTATTTTCAATTTACATTTCTCCAGTTCCCTTTCGTAGCTTCATAGCTCTTTGTATGTTTTCAGTACCCACCTATTAACGGTTGAAAACATCTGGACTATCTGGAGTATTCTGGAGAAAATGAAGTTATCTGGGTAATAGATTAATCTCAGGGGGAATTTCATTATGATGTTAACAGTAGAGTGTCCTAGTGCCCCGTGCTTTATTAGAGTATGTGTTACAAAATAAATTCAATCATTTTGGTGATCAAGTGATTAGCAATTCCATTTGTCAATTTCACTACCCACGAAGACAGGTAGGTAGGGTAAGTGTACCATTTATTCGCCCACCTAAAAATCGTACCATTTATTGGCCCACCTGTACCATACGCCACATAAGTCAGAACTGGACGAACTTTTTCAAGATCCAATTTCATCAAAAGAAAGGGCTTAAAGACCGCTATCAAACCAGTGCTGTTCAAAAATTGTAGTCATAAAAACAAAAATTATAAAAATAAATGTGGGCAGGTGAGCCAATAAATGGTACGTTTTTTAGGTGGGCGAATAAATGGTACACTTACCCTACCTACTAGGTAGAATCCGAATCAACAAAATGCATACAAGGTCAAGATATAAAACAAGATTCTGGTAATAAAAACCCACGTCAAAGAGGGAAAGATAAAACTAGAACTGTGTCACTCTCAATGCCATACCAACCTAATTTTTACACCGGATTTAAACGTGATGTAAAAAAGCGCAATCGTTTCTCGAGCAAAACTTTCCGAGTATAAAGTTACAGCAAAAACTTGTACATATAACCCAGATGGAGTGAAATAAAAAGAAACAGCTGAAAAAAAAAAATGAAAATAGAGAAAACATACCACCAGAACAGCTAAAAAGTAGAAGCTTACACCTGTTCAGTAGAGTTGTCCTGTCTCACAAAATTATTCGAAATTGAAGTCAAATTCGGTTCTAGCACGCGAAAAGAGCGAAAAACTTTTTCACCGTCTTACACCATCAAACCACTGGAACCCATACCTCGTAAAAAATGTCTTATCATTAGGGACTATCTTGTAAGAAGATATCAGTACCTTCCAAAAGATCGATCAAAAAGTGATCAGCTGTAGGAAGAGCATCATGAAATTAGTGGAGACGCCAAAGATCTGAAGAGACTCGAACATCAAACTTTCTATTTCCACACTTTAGTGTGTACCCAGACCGTATAATGATTAGAACTATTCTGGAGAAACAATGTAATTTGAACCATCCAGCTTTCAACTCTTTACGTCTAGTTCATTATTTCCTCCACTCTAGTTCATTATTTCCTCCACAAATATTTTGTGTCCTGACCCTTGTTTTCTCTTGTTATTCCTTTTTTATCAGATTGCTCCCTTTCTCTCTCTCCCCAAGACCACAAAGGGCAAGGGCAGGATAATTAGGGTTTCTCATTTTGAATTTCAATGCCTTTTGTCCTTCATATGAATCATTGGACCCTAATTTGACACTAATTGTATTTATTCGCAGGTTTGTTATTTTAGTCGTGAACAAAAGCTTCGTTAGCTTCTATTAAAAGCCATGTGTTCAACCTTGAGAGAGATTTTACTAGTGACCTGATTTTTCCTCATATCTTTGTCTATGGCATTAATGTCATAGTTTTTGGAGAAAAAATTTCCTATGTTTCTAGAAATATTTCACGACAAAAAAATCCCCATATTCCTCCCTTGTCTGTGGCACATATTTTTTTGGCATGTGTTGTCGAATATTTGTTGAACACACTGTCCAAAGTAAAAAAATAAAATCCGTATAAGAGCTTTCTCCTCCTCTCTTCCTTTTTCGTATTTCCTCTCGCTTTCTATTTTCTTCCATCTTCCCTCCAAAATTTCACATAAGAAAGTAAAGTTGACTATAAATCTTCCACTGTTGAGAGTTTCTCAGATTCAAAACAGTCCGCCCCCTTGAATCCGCAGTACCTAACCTTTCACATAAAGGATAGGGTATATGGTACTTTCCACATAACCCCATACTAGATTATCCTGTGTGAGTGGGGTGAGATTTCGGGTTTTTGTATTTTGCTGAAAACTTTCTTCCGGCGGAAAACTTCCAACCTCTTCAGATTAAGACGATTTTCATGAACTTTGCGAAGTTTTCTCCCTGGAACCTCCAGTGTCGAGATGCTTTTAAACAGAATTCATCTTGTCAAATGTCAACCAACGTTTTGCAGTGAAAATTGCAGATACCGGACGAAAAAATTTAGGTACCAACATACATACACCAAAGTACTTCAGAAAGGGAGAGAGAAAAAAAAAAAAAAAAAAAAAAAAAAAAACGATAGAACTTTTTGGTCTTTCAAGAATTAATTCGCCATTTTAGTAAATCGTTTCTTGATAGAATTCCTTCATAGATTCAATTAAAAACTAAAGTAAAATAGGGCATGCATGTTTTGGTCATAACTGGATTTGGATTCGATACGAGTTGGTACGGATTTGGTTGCCTACCACTTACCATTTTATTGTCACTAATTGTTGTAATTGCGCGGACAAATAGATTTACTCGTACAATAGTTGGTCCATCTAAAATTTCAAATGGTAACTGCATTTTTATCTTGTGAGTAAGCTCCTACTTGGCTACCGAATGATTTGTAAAATTCTAGGTTATTCTAAATCCTACCTATGTCCTACTATGATACCTACTTGGTGCTTTTGATTCTTTATTACAACAGATAAATATGGACCTACATATGGCATTTGACCTACGCTAAGGTAGACACTAGAAAAAATTGAACTTTTGGTCGGATTTCATTTTGACATTCAACTACAGAACAAAACTAAAGAAAAAAAGTAAAAAGATGATTTTGCTGTTCAAAACAATGGTTCACTTTGTTGTGTTTGCAGATTTTCCATTCGTAGGTACATCCGTTTCATAAACCGTGACACATCTTCTGTACACACATCAGACCAAGATAAATGGTACACTGCATTACGAGCACATTTGGAACGTGGCATTTGTTCCTTTGGCAAAAACGACAAAAAGTTATAAATCTTTTCCTCGTTTTCTGAAGAAGTAAAAACGTTGTTTATCCTTATAATGGGAGAAAAACGATTTGAGCATTTTCATTTAGTTCACAATATGTGGAAAAACAATGGAGCTTGTTTTTTCTTCATATTTATGTAAATATTCGAAAGAATAATGGGATTTTCATTGTCAAACTCTGAGAAACAAGAAAATGGAGGAAGGAGCATACAAACGTATAGGTAGCTCGCAATCATCAATCCTCTTGGACAGGAAAACCTTTATTTTTTATCCACGAGGCTTATCCGTGACAAGATTGTGAGAACAAAAATATAAATTTGTACACAATCGAATTGTATTCATAGTTTTTGATAAATTACCTATAGGTGGTTATTTCCAAGTTTAAAAAGGGGGAAAAAGAATTAGAAGATGGAAGGAGAGATAGAAATGGTGACTGCGAGAGAGATAGAACTTGAATTTGAAAATAGTGGAGACGCCAAAACCCCATTTCCTTTCCAAGAGAAAAGAAGAGGAAGATCGATTATTAGATTTGAACAAAATAGTCAAAATGATGGCGCTAAATTAAAGGCTAACAAGACTTCCCTAAGTACTATGAGGTACTCTTATGAATACTGGTATCAGTGACTATAATTATGACATTGGGTGACTGCGAGAGAGATAGAACTTGAATTTGAAAATAGTGGAGACGCCAAAACCCCATTTCCTTTCCAAGAGAAAAGAAGAGGAAGAACGATCATTAGATTTGAACAAAATAGTCAAAATGATGGCGCTAAATTAAAGGCTAACAAGACTTCCCTTAAGTACTATGAAGTACTCTTATGAATACTGGTATCAGTGACTATAATTATGACATTGACCGTAACCGTAATAAACAAAAACAGTATCACAGGAAAGTCTCTGGGATTCTAGTTTGGATTAAATTCTTAATCCAGGTATGAGGTAATGTTCATAATCTAGGAGTGTAGGTAATAGATACTATGTGAATTATTTTCAATTTACATTTCTCCAGTTCCCTTTCGTAGCTTCGTCACTGTGACACGTTTTCCAGAATCTTTTTCCAAGGAAATAAGGCTCCATATTTTGTACTTACTACTCTATTCTCTTTCTTTATTGTACTTACAAGTTTATTTTCATGCTATATAGCTCTTTGTATGTTTTCAGTACCCACCTATTAACGGTTGAAAACATCTGGACTATCTGGAGTATTCTGGAGAAAATGAAGTTATCTAGGTAATAGATATAGATACTATGTGAATTATTTTCAATTTACATTTCTCCAGTTCCCTTTCGTAGCTTCGTCACTGTGACACGTTTTCCAGAATCTTTTTCCAAGGAAATAAGGCTCCATATTTTGTACTTACTACTCTATTTTCTTTCTTTATTGTACTTACAAGTTTATTTTCATGCTATGATAATCTAGGAGTGAATAGGGACGAGCTTTTCTCACCCCTTTCTACACACAGGGCTGCTAACAGAGGGGTCCATCTGGCCCGATTTGCACCAGGCCGGGCTCTTCAAGGGGGTAACATTACCTAGTATTCTTGTTTTAAAAATATATTATGTTGTGAGGGGGGCCATATTAAAGGAACTTTTCTGTTCTATTCGGGCAGGATAAACAAGGTCTATTCTATTCTATTTCATTCTATTGTAGGTGCTAGTACAGGGGTGGGGGGCCCGGGTTGGCTGTGAGCAGCCCTGGTCAATACAGCAACTAACTGATAGCAGAGTAGAGAATCAATTGAGGGACAGGGAGGGTTTCTAATTCTGGGGTAAATATTAATCATTTTTAGTTGTTTACCTATGTCTGTTGAAGCTTTAGCAGAGGGATTCTATACCTACTCGTATTTTGCGTCATAAATAATCATGCTATGTTACTCACACGATGTGTAACTTTTACTCTTGGTGTTTAATCTAAAGAAATCCTATTCAGTCCCAGCTCAACTCTGGGTTGAAAGGTAGAGATTACCCCTGGCAATAATTTCGCCCTTTGTTTGTAATTATTGTATTTTGTACATGATTATAACCCAATAGAGAGTTGCGTAAAGATTTCTGATACGCGAAACTTACATATGGTGGCTTTTCTACATAATGAAGTTTTTCTTCGCTCCTTCAAGCAACTATATTAATAGAGAGTCTTATTAACAACTTGTCACTCTTCCTGTTCTTTCACTTCCGTTATCAACAGGAAGTGAGTGATTCATAAAAAGAACTACCTACTTTCTTCAGTGAACTATTCGGTCAATGAGTCAGATCTTAAACATGTAACCTAACTCTTTAACTTCATATGGCCCTATACAGGAAGTTTGGATCTGACTCATTGAGTAGTTCATTGAAAAGAGTACTTCTTTTTTTATACCTCACTCACTCTTTACACAACTCTCGTTTTCAACTCCTTTCTATTTTCCTAATACTCTTTTTCACGTCGTCCCAGCATCGTCAGGTTGATTGGTGCATTATTTAGAATTCTCTTTAAGACCATACGTGAGAAATAGCGCAGGGGAGCTTGAAAAATAAAATATTAATGATCTTCAATAGCTTGGAGATTTATTTATGTACCTATTCTTACTTCTTACCTACCTCATAATTATACGTATGCAGTAGGTACGTAGGCAGAATGTAGAGAATAATAAAGTAAAAGTAGGAGATTATGTAAAATGCTCACACGTGCGAAATGTTGCCGCCAGAGACGTAATACGAAAAAAAAAAAGGAGAATTACGTTTTTTAAGAGGGGAAAAAAAAAAAAAAAAAAAAAAAAAAAAATAGAAGGGTTGAGAAAAAGGTAACTTTTTAATTTGATGCATAAATTTGAATTTGAATAATGGAGGATTTTTAAATAAGGTAAAATCCGTCAAGACTTTTAAGATGACCTTTTTTTTATTTGACTCCTGAAAGAGTACCTCTCTCTCTCTCTATCTCTCTTTTTTTAAGCTTTAAGTTCAAGTATCTCCTTCTATTAAGCTTCCTCTTTTGAGTTCTGCATTTAAATTTGACTTTCACATTTCTGACAATTCTGACTAATTGAATACAAAATGTCTATGGGTTTACCACTTGAAATTAAATGGAGCTTCTTAGATTTAAAATTTATTACTGAACCATTGAGGAATATTTTGAGCTATTAAGAATTTTGTTATTTTCCCATTTCGAGAGGAAGAAAAGCGCAAATGGAAAGGTGAGAAAGGATACAAAATGGTGAAAAGAGGGAGCAAGAAAAAGATTGCGTGCTATAAATTGGGAAATAATAGAAAGGAAAAGCGAAAAATGATTATTGTTTATTTTTCTCACAAATGTGCGGAATATCGGAAATACAATGTGATTTCTTTTTCCCTTTTTGTGTCGGGGTAGTGCCTACCTACTGACGCTTTCTAGACTTCAATGGTTTTTATTTTTCAAAGTTGGGCTGGCAGATTGGTGGGTAAGTTAATGTAATGGGTAGGTATAGGTAAATAAAAACTGTGTTGAGTTTCAATTGTTTCTAAACCAACACCCTAATATGACTCCAGGGAGTATCTACATGGTTTAAAGTTTAAACAATAACTTATACCCATGTATAATGTATAC
>NW_007377538.1:98501-165619 GCF_000475195.1 Diaphorina citri | reverse complement strand
ATCTTAACCAAAAGTTTCGTGTCGCATCCTTGTCACATTTGACAGCTACATGCCAAATTTCAAGTCTCTAGCTCTTACGGTTCTCGAGATATTTTGTTTACAGACAGACAGACACACAGACACACGGACCAATGGCTGAAACTTCGGATTTAGGCTCGGACCTCAAAACGTGTTTTGGCACTAAAAACTGACCATCGAAATTTTGACCCGATTACATTACTTTCCTTCCTATAGGATAAGGAAAGTAAAAAAGAGTACCTATATCTGTCTGATTACGGCGCTCAATATAAAGTACATTTTGAAATTCGTTTGGCCATGAAGAAGGCAAGGCATCAGCAGATCAGCACAAAGGCTGCACGGAAAGAGATAAACACAATCTATCAAAAGCTCGAGAGCGCTCCGTCAAACGTCAGAAACAATTCACGGCGAAATTTTCATCTCCATTATATTGTTTTGATGAATATATTCTTCTCGCTGAGGAGAAACAAGAAGGTAAGGTACCTAAAATGTTCAGAATAGCTTGAATACAGGGTGCATCAATAAACACATAATATACTCGAATATCTATCAAAAGCTCGAGAGCGCTCCGTCAAACGTCAGAAACAATTCACGGCGAAATTTTCATCTCCATTATATTGTTTTGATGAATACCTATATTCTTCTCGCTGAGGAGAAACAAGAAGGTAAGGTACCTAAAATGTTCAGAATAGCTTGAAAACAGGGTGCATCAATAGACAAACAATATACTCGAATTACTCGGTCGATCTAAAGAATATAGGAATAGGTACTCGGTCGATCTTCGGAATTCATAGAAACATATCTGGAATATAGGGTGAACCAATGAACAATCCTGGATGAAGTACCACTGTTCGTTTGTTAAAGGAATAACAAGAGCGGAGAGGTTTTAAGTGGGTTTGAGAGAACAGGAATAGTCGAGAAAAAGCGACATACTATAACACTACCTTGAGTTATAACTCCAGGATAACCTCCAACAATACTGAAGAGATCAGAAAGATTTTCCTCCTCATAAACGAATATATTCTTCTCGCTGAGGAGAAACAAGAAGGTAAGGTACCTAAAATGTTCAGAATAGCTTGAATACAGGGTGCATCAATAAACACATAATATACTCGAATTACTCGGTCGATCTTCGGAATTCATAGAAACATATCTGGAATATAGGGTGAACCAATGAACAATCCTGGATGAAGTACCACTGTTCGTTTGTTAAAGGAATAACAAGAGCGGAGAGGTTTTAAGTGGGTTTGAGAGAACAGGAATAGTCGAGAGAAAGCGACATACTATAACACTACCTTGAGTTATAACTCCAGGATAACCTCCAACAATACTGAAGAGATCAGAAAGATTTTCCTCCTCATAAACAATAACAAAAACTACCTATAGACTCTTTCAATTTTGGAGGTCATTAGATTCGTGCTGAATTCCGGGACAACATAAATGCTGAAATACATAGTACAATAGTACATATCCTCATGTCACCATTCCTGACAGACACCGAAGCGAATACAATAGTCCGTCCCTTATACCTTTTTATTACTATTGTAATAATAAAGGGAGGACGGACTAAAAACTACCTATAGACTCTTTCAATTTTGGAGCTCATTAGATTCGTGCTGAATTCCGGGACAACATAAATGCTGAAATACATAGTACAATAGTACATACAGACGAATCATTTGACTGAAGCAGAGTCGAAGCAGAGTAATTTTTGTGCATGCAAAAAGCATTTGCTATTCTAGTAAAATTAATAGCCCTCATGTCACCATTCCTGTCCGTCCAACCATTGTCTTCAAGAGATAAAGTTGACTGAAGGGATTTTCTGCCATTTTTATCTTGTCCTTCTAAGCGATTGTATTACTGTGATGGAGGTACGTGCATATGTTGGTTTGGGGTGATTATTTATTGTTGACCATGCTTTTAAACAGAATTCATTTTGTCAAATGTCAACCAACGTTTTGCAGTGAAAATAGCAGGTACCGGACGAAAAAATTTAGGTACCAACATACATACAACAAAGTACTTCGGAGAGGGAGAGAGATGCTTTTAAACAGAATTCATTTTGTCAAATGTCAACCAACGTTTTGCAGTGAAAATTGCAGATACCGGACGAAAAAATTTAGGTACCTACCAACATACATACAACAAAGTACTTCAGAGAGGGAGAGAGAGGGAGAGAAAAAGAGATAGAGGGAGAGAGAAAAAAGATAGAGGGAGAAAGAGAGAGATAAAAAGAGAGGGGGAAGGAGAGAGGGAGAGAAAGAGGGGGAGGAAAAGAGACAGAGAGGTAGGGAAAGAAAGAAGAGGGAGAAAGAGAGAGATAAAAAGAGAGGGGGAAGGAGAGAGGGAGAGAAAGAGGGGGAGGAAAAGAGACAGAGAGGTAGGGAAAGTAAGAGAGCGAGGAAGAGAGAGAGAAAGGGAGGGAGAGAGAGAAATTTGAGTAACATTTTCAAATAGGGAGGAGACTGAGAAGAGGGGATGACTGATTGATTGCAGTTATCAATCGTACCATGTCATTTATTCATTGATAGATAATTAATATTATTCATCAATGATCCATTGTTCAAAAGTCAGAGCATATCATCCCAGCATCCGATGCAGAATACGTTTTTAGAAATGAGATATCTCCTGATTCTCCTGATATCTTCTGCCAACTTCAAATACGAGTAGATAAAAGATGAAACGGTAGTAGGTAATCAGTCCATACATTGGCAAATAGGCATGTTCATAATAATTATATGTATGTACCTAGGTATTAAGACAATGTTTTTTATCCAAAGTGGATTTTTCATTACAATATGCATTGCTAAAAAACTCTAGATCCTGAAAATGAAATTCCTTCAATAATCTCAGACACAATTATAATGAAGCTGTGGGTTGGTATTAGGAGCACATCCACCAATTTCGCAATACAAAATTGTTAGCAAACGCATCTCAAATGTTAGTACAAGCTGTGAAAGACCAGAAATATTTTCAACAAGACAAAAAACGCAAGTTAGTTGAACAAACAATGGAATAATTTCATGTCATTCAATATGGTTAGTAATAATCCATTATAGTTAATAAAATCATTCATTAAATCATTGTGGTTAATCGCAAGTCCGGATCTAAAACAAATGTTAGTATGAATTAAGCATCAATCACGATTTTGCGACATACCATTTTGTCATTTGCGATGTGCAGATTTCGGATCAGCAGATCCGCGTGAACAATGGTGGGCCCATCTGAATAGAAGAAAAAACATCGAATAAGAATGGAATTATTTCTAAGTAGGTATTCAAAACTGACGAATTTTCGAAGTTCCTTTGGGTCCAATATAAGCCATTTTCAAATACTAGAAAAAATAAAGGAACCTACAACTGACATACCTAGGTAGGTACCTAATACGAGTAGGTATGTGAAGTGATGTAGATTGTAAAGTTTTCACCACAATGTAACTAACTACATACAATCTAGGAGTTGTACGACTTTTCAGAGTACCTACAAACTCCCTCTTTTTAATGCAATTTCAGGGATGAATCTGGAACTAAAGACTTGAAGGGGGCTGATATTTTAAACGTATGATTATAAAATATGAGGTTACATAAGAGAAAAATATGGTAAAGTCAAGAAATATTTACGATTCCGCTTTCTTTTCCAGTGGTGAATTCTATAGACGGAGTTTGCGATTGTGACGTCATGGTAATTGATTGTCTATCTAGTCCCCCTTTAGCTCTTTGTATGTTTTCAGTACCCACCTATTAACGGTTGAAAACATCTGGACTATCTGGAGTATTCTGGAGAAAATGAAGTTATCTGGGTAATAGATATAGATACTATGTGAATTATTTTCAATTTACATTTCTCCAGTTCCCTTTCGTAGCTTCGTCACTGTGACACGTTTTCCAGAATCTTTTTCCAAGGAAATAAGGCTCCATATTTTGTACTTACTACTCTATTCTCTTTCTTTATTGTACTTACAAGTTTATTTTCATGCTATATTACTCACACGATGTGTAACTTTTACTCTTGGTGTTTAATCTAAAGAAATCCTATTCAGTCCCAGCTCAACTCTGGGTTGAAAGGTAGAGATTACCCCTGGCAATAATTTCGCCCTTTGTTTGTAATTATTGTATTTTGTACATGATTATAACCCAATAGAGAGTCTTATTAACAACTTGTCACTCTTCCTGTTCTTTCACTTCCGTTATCAACAGGAAGTGAGTGATTCATAAAAAGAACTATTTCTTCAGTGAACTATTCGGTCAATGAGTCAGATCTTAAACATGTAACCTCTAACCTAACTCTTTAACTTCATATGGCCCTATACAGGAAGTTTGGATCTGACTCATTGAGTAGTTCATTGAAAAGAGTACTTCTTTTTTTATACCTCACTCACTCTTTACACAACTCTCGTTTTCAACTCCTTTCTATTTTCCTAATACTCTTTTTCACGTCGTCCCAGCATCGTCAGGTTGATTGGTGCATTATTTAGAATTCTCTTTAAGACCATACGTGAGAAATAGCGCAGGGGAGCTTGAAAAATAAAATATTAATGATCTTCAATAGCTTGGAGATTTATTTATGTACCTATTCTTACTTCTTACCTACCTCATAATTATACGTATGCAGTAGGTACGTAGGCAGAATGTAGAGAATAATAAAGTAAAAGTAGGAGATTATGTAAAATGCTCACACGTGCGAAATGTTGCCGCCAGAGACGTAATACGAAATACGAAAAAATTTAAAGTAATGTTTAATAATTACCTTCTTGATTCTTGAAGTTTTTGATAATCATTTCAACTTTTTTTCGTAAAAAATTCAAGTAATTTCGAAGATTTGGTATTTTTAAGTGTTTTGGTGACTTTTGGCACCAAATTTTACAACAAAAAATTTCACATGATCCCGCTAAATCTCCCTAAAAAATGTCTCATAGACCCCACACGAAACTTGGACTCGAATTTGCTTTAAGACCATACGTGAGAAATAGCGCAGGGGAGCTTGAAAAATAAAATATTAATGATCTTCAATAGCTTGGAGATTTATTTATGTATTCTTACTTCTTACCTACCTCATAATTATACGTATGCAGTAGGTACGTAGGCAGAATGTAGAGAATAATAAAGTAAAAGTAGGAGATTATGTAAAATGCTCACACGTGCGAAATGTTGCCGCCAGAGACGTAATACGGCAGCGATACGAAAAAATTTAAAGTAATGTTTAATAATTACCTTCTTGATTCTTGAAGTTTTTGATAATTATTTCAACTTTTTTTTTCGTAAAAAATTCAAGTAATTTCGAAGACTTGGTATTTTTAAGTGTTTTGGTGACTTTTGGCACCAAATTTTACAACAAAAAATTCACATAATCCCGCTAAATCTCCCTAAAAAATGTCTCATAGACCCCACACGAAACTTGGACTCGAATTTGTTCTTCCATCCCACCTTCCTCAAAATATTGGTATCGGTATCCTCTTGGTAAACACAAAAGACCTGAAATCAGACGGCAGGTTTCAAAAAAGACCTGAAATTGGACTGCAGATTTCAATTACTTTTTAGTCCTCTGTTGGAAAATTCTTTTCGTACGACACTGAAAATCGTGTCAACATTTTCTAGCAGTTGCTCAAAAAAGTTGAATTTGTGTGTTCCGCCTTTACATATTTCATTGCACCGTGACGCGTCGTAAAGTGTAAAGTAAATAATGTAAAGCGCTGGAATTTCAAATGAGACTTTCCCAAGCGGGAAATTTTCGCTCAGAAATAAGCACAAGTAGAAATATACATTATAGTCCCACAGCATGTAGAAAATACACACATACATACACTGAATGTAGAAATATACAAATAATCATGTACATACTATAGCCTATAGCTGACTCTCCCTAGGCTCCCGTATAATATAGTTGCTTGAAGGAGCAAAGAAAAACTTCATTTATGTAGAAAAGTCACCATATGTAAGTTTCGCGTATCAGAAATCTTTACGCAGAATGAAGTTGAAAGTGGTTATCAAAGTAAGCGTAACGAAAGCTACGTACGACACCAAGTTAATTACCGCTGCCCTTTCCCTCAGAGCTAAAAATAGCGTCATTTTGTAGGTGCTTGGTGCTTTGAGTAATTTTCTGACTAATAATCTAGGAATGAATAGGGACGAGCTTTTCTCACCCCTTTCTACACACAGGGCTGCTAACAGAGGGGTCCATCTGGCCCGATTTGCCACAGGCCGGGCTCTTCAAGGGGGTAACATTACCTAGTATTCTTGTTTTAAGAATATATTATGTTGTGAGGGGGGCCATTTTAAAGGGACTGTTCTGTTCTATTCGGGCAGGATAAACAAGGTCTATTCTATTCTATTTCATTCTATTGTAGGTGCTAGTACAGGGGTGGGGGGCCCGGGTTGGCTGTGAGCAGCCCTGGTCAATACAGCAACTAACTGATAGCAGAGTAGAGAATCAATTGAGGGACAGGGAGGGTTTCTAATTCTGGGGTAAATATTAATCATTTTTAGTTGTTTACCTATGTCTGTTGAAGCTTTAGCAGAGGGATTCTATACCTACTCGTATTTTGCGTCATAAATAAGGTCGTAGCTCTATTGTGACTTTATTAGCTAGTGAATGTGAGGTGTTGGAAACATAAACGGAAGCTACGTTGAATGTGGTTCACGTCGAGATGGGTGACCGATTTGGGACATTATAATAAATGATGCTGTCATAAATAAGGTCGTAGCTCTATTGTGACTTTATTAGCTAGTGAATGTGAGGTGTTGGAAACATAAACGGAAGCTACGTTGAATGTGATTCACGTCGAGATGGGTGACCGATTTGGGACATTATAATAAATGATGCTACCCAACTTGGGCTCATGATCACAGGAGGTAAAGTTAGTGCTTCAAGTCACAGGGCACTGAAAATCTCTATCACCTAACAATCATACTTATAAAGAGGATAAATCAAATTATGCGATAAAGAGGATATAACAATATCAAGGAATATGATGGGGTTGGATCAGGAGACCACTGAAAATCTCTATCACCTAACAATCATACTTATAAAGAGGATAAATCAAATTATGCGATAAAGAGGATATAACAATATCAAGGAAGATGATGGGGTTGGATCAGGAGATTTGGACGGATGCAGCACAGGCCAGACTCAGTTGGAGAGGCAGTACTGAGCAGACTTTATTGATGCCTGGGCCCTGGTCACGGATAAGTAAGTAAGAGGATATAAATATTAACATATGCATCTAAAGTGTCTTTGTTGATCAGATTCAAACCGACGCTCTCCCATTTACCAGGCGAACGTCTTAACCACTGGAGTGCCAAGATAATGCGCAATATTCAGAACCGGATTCAATTTTTGAATCTCATTTCCTCAGTCACACTAGACTCGAGATTCCTGTGAATCCAGAGATATAATTAAATTTTCCACTCCTTTTTCCCTTTTCCTCTTTCTCCTCCTTTCCCATATTCTATACTCAGTCACACTAGACTCGAGATTCCTGTGAATCCAGAGATATAATTAAATTTTCCACTCCTTTTTCCCTTTTCCTCTTTCTCCTCCTCTTCTTCTTTTTCCTCCTTTCCCATATTCTATGACGTCTGCAAATTTTTCACCTAATAGGTAGATTTGACCGGAAATTTGAATGTGCTAGAAGTTTCCTTCACAAAATTTTCAACGGGGGGTGAAAAAAAGATGAATGTTGCGTTTGTAGTTGTCATGTGAATTATGAGCAGGTACACCTATCTACTCGGACTTTTTCAAATGTGTTTGATTTCTGATTTGCTGGAAATTACGTAGTAATGATACCCTGAGGAAATGAAATGCAGACCCAGAGGTCATTTTGAATACAATTTGATATACCTAACTACTCTAGATAAAAAGGGTCAATTACGGTTTTCATGAGGAGCTATGAAGTTGAAAGTGGTTATCAAAGTAAGCGTAACGAAAGCTACGTACGACACCAAGTTAATTACCGCTGCCCTTTCCCTCAGAGCTAGAAATAGCGTCATTTTGTAGGTGCTTGGTGCTTTGAGTAATTTTCTGACTGAAAACACAGTACAATAATAACGACACAAGTCTTTTCAGATACCTTTTTAAACCGACTGGACCAGAGTAACCGTACGTTTTGGTTAAACTTTAAATGAGACTTATATCAAAATAATTAAAGTTAAAGGTATTGTGTTAGAAAGACAATATTTAATTTGGCTTTCAAATAGATAGGTGTAGGAGTAGGACGTACTTTTAGAAAAGAACTGGATAAGTAGGGGACTACCTAATTAAAAAAAAAAAAATAAAAAAAAATGGGAAAGGTTTAATAGGTTTTGTCAGGTAAAGTTTCCAGATTTTTTCGATAACTTCTAAAAGGTTTAACGAATTGTAATTCATAGAGAGCGATTAATAGTAAAAGTTTAATGGATAGCAATATTAAACTAGAGGAATATTATCCTGCTTTAATAGACGGGTTCTATCAAGAAACGAAAACACTCTAGAAAAAGATTGCGTGCTATAAATTGGGAAATAATAGAAAGGAAAAGCGAAAAATGATTATTGTTTATTTTTCTCACAAATGTGCGGAAATACAATGTGATTTCTTTTTCCCTTTTTGTGGGGTAGTGCCTACTTACTGACGCTTTCTAGACTTGAATGGTTTTTATTTTTCAAAGCTGGGCTGGCAGATTGGTAGGTAAGTTAATGTAATGGATACCCATAGGTAAATAAAAACTGTGATGTATTTCCATTGTTTCTAAACCAACACCCTAATATGACTCCAGGGAGTATCAACATGGTTTAAAGTTTTTTTTTTTTTTTTAAGAGGTTTGACAGAGGGAACTGTAACTGCTATATGGTCTTATCGTCCCGAAACAATAACTTATACCCATGTATAATGTATACTCGTAGAAATGGGTACATCAGATGTTAACAGGTACTATCAGATGTTCTACTTGGGAAAAAATAATACGAACCAACAAAATATTTTTTCTCCTTCAAGTTTTCTTTCCATAAAACAGCTTACTTTTTATGGCTACCTTTGCCTTTACTTTGTATGTTCCATTAAAAAGAATAGCTTCTTCTTAATTTTAAAATTTCTAATTTGTTCCTAAAGTACACAACACTTTGAGAAGAACGTTCAGAGGGGGGAACAACATTGAATATTTTATTCGAATAATTATTTAACCCCTTTGAGTCCAATAAGGCCCGTTCAGGCTGTCTGATTTGAGCTTTTACGAGTAAAATACTTTGGTTTTCTCTCATTTCTTCACCATTTTTTCAATTAGAGAGAGAGAAAGAGGGAGGGAGGATTTTTGATTTTTTTTCGTTTATGTTTTTTTTTTTTTTTTTTTTTTTTTTTTTTTTTTTCGTTGAAAGATTTCATTAGGAAATATAAATCAAAATCAAAAGAGCGTAGAAAAATAATGAGAAATGATACGAATCAGTGGTGGATACATGAAAGTTTAGGTGGAAACACGTTTAGACTACTATTAGGTAAACGTATTATTAGCAAGTAAATAATTAGGCACAGTCTTAATTAAATCTGTTGATTCATTCCTTTTATTTTTATTATTATTATTATTTGCAATTTTAAGCACTTTTTCCCGGATAGGCTAGGAAACTTTAAAAATCAGCCACTCGTAAATTATGCATCCAGCACTGGTCCACAGAAATCTTCTTCTGCTACGATTAACCTCTCCAGACCATTTCAATCCTTCATGTTTTAATCACTACCACATTAAGACTGAATGGTTAAAAAGATATTTAAGAAATATTAAAGAACCCATAAAAATT
Source organism: Diaphorina citri (assembly GCF_000475195.1). NCBI lineage: Eukaryota > Metazoa > Arthropoda > Insecta > Hemiptera > Psyllidae > Diaphorina > Diaphorina citri. Next base: position 155,842 of record NW_007377538.1, on the reverse strand, counting down.
ATGGGAAGATTTTTATTATTATTATTATTATTATTATTTTTAATTCTAAGGTCTGAAGAGGTTAATAAACAATAACTTATACCCATGTATAATGTATACTCGTAGAAATGGGTACATCAGATGTTAACAGGTACTATCAGATGTTCTACTTGGGAAAAAATAATACGAACCAACAAAATATTTTTTCTCCTTCAAGTTTTCTTTCCATAAAACAGCTTACTTTTTATGGCTACCTTTGCCTTTACTTTGTATGTTCCATTAAAAAGAATAGCTTCTTCTTAATTTTAAAATTTCTAATTTGTTCCTAAAGTACACAACACTTTGAGAAGAACGTTCAGAGGGGGGAACAACATTGAATATTTTATTCGAATAATTATTTAACCCCTTTGAGTCCAATAAGGCCCGTTCAGGCTGTCTGATTTGAGCTTTTACGAGTAAAATACTTTGGTTTTCTCTCATTTCTTCACCATTTTTTCAATTAGAGAGAGAGAAAGAGGGAGGGAGGAAGAGGAGAGAGAGAGAGAGAGAGCGAGGAAGGAGAGAGAGAGGGAGGAAGGGAGAGAGAGAAATATCGGATACACATTAATTACCTACAAAACTTACAAAATAAGTTGGCAAACTTTTCCTGACAAATTTAATGTCTTTTCGAAAAGGCATTTGAAAATGAAAAGGAATTTGTAATTCGTTTTTCAAGTAATTTAAGTTGCCACAGGTGAACTATCTAACACCTGCAATGAAACTTTTGAAAAATAAGTTGGACACTATTTTACCTAGATAGGTACAATATTAAATGTGGAATTTATGCCCTACTTCCTGGGTAAATGTTTCTCTTCTTGAGGGTAAATGTTTCTCTCATCTTACTTGTCTTGAGGATAAATGTTAGACAATGGAATGGGGGGGGGGGGTTTACTTACCTACCTACCTTCGTTTTGAGAACGAAACATGATAAATTAATAGTGTCGCAGGCATTTTTTTTTTTTCTCAAAAATAATGTGTCCGAAGTTCGTCAGTTTTGACATAATTTTTAGCTAATATAACACACGAAATTTAGAAAGAAAATAAGGCAATTTTTTGAAAATTTTGTTCTACCTTTCAGAAACGCAGCCTGATCAAAGTTCAAAGCTTGTCAAGAATTAATTTTTGAACTACCTAATTCTTAGATCCTCTTCTACATATTTTTTCTCCATATTAAAAGCTTTGCTGAGCACTAAAAAGAGCAAAAATAGAGCGCCGCAGGCGAAATTTTTGAAAATTTTGATCTAAAATCTTTCAAAATAATAATTTAAAACCCCTTAACACATTTTTTTTTTTTTTTTTTTAATAATTTAAACCCCTTAAACCATTTTTTTTTTTTTTTTTTTAATAAATTTATGATTTTTTTTTCTTGATTTTTTCTTAAAAATCGAAAGGAGCTGGCGGGCCGCAGTTTGTGCACGCCTGCTATAAAGGAACATCCGGAACATGAATATAAACAGTCCCTTGTTTTAGGTCTTTACATAAATATTCTGCTCCTAAATACCTAAATTTAAAATGAAATTCAACATCAGCAGAAATGTAACCTTAAAGTATGCGTTAGGTCCCATTTGTATCTTTCGAGTAATCCTTAAACAGCTCCTCCATGATATGACTGTCATAAAAGCTTAACATGTTATTACAATCTATAACTTTCTTTTTACTTTCTATTTATTAAAAAAAGAAATCCGACCAAAAGCTTTCTAAATTTTTTTCCTCTTCTACTTGGATGGATTCCAAAAAGTTTTCGACAGTATTTATTTTACCATCAGGTTTTTTTTTTCTTTTTTTTTTTCGTTGAAAGATTTCATTAGGAAATATAAATCAAAATCAAAAGAGCGTAGAAAAATAATGAGAAATGATACGAATCAGTGGTGGATACATGAAAGTTTAGGTGGAAACACGTTTAGACTACTATTAGGTAAACGTATTATTAGCAAGTAAATAATTAGGCACAGTCTTAATTAAATCTGTTGATTCATTCCTTTTATTTTTATTATTATTATTATTTGCAATTTTAAGCACTTTTTCCCGGATAGGCTAGGAAACTTTAAAAATCAGCCACTCGTAAATTATGCATCCAGCACTGGTCCACAGAAATCTTCTTCTGCTACGATTAACCTCTCCAGACCATTTCAATCCTTCATGTTTTAATCACTACCACATTAAGACTGAATGGTTAAAAAGATATTTAAGAAATATTAAAGAACCCATAAAAATTATGGGAAGATTTTTATTATTATTATTATTATTATTATTTTTAATTCTAAGGTCTGAAGAGGTTAATACTTACCGACTTATTTTTAATTTTTCTTTATTTTACAATTTTCGAATTTTCCTGAATAAAAAAGTATTTCCTCACATTTGTTTCGCCATTAGAGTTTCTTACTTTTGTTTCGCCATTAGAGTTAAAGTGAGGAATGGGGAGGGAGGGGTGCAAGTTTATTCTTTCTTTTCTTTGTCGATCCAAACAATAGTCCAGCTTTTTCTTTCTCTCTCTTTCTCCCTCTGGTGCAAGTTTATTCTTTCTTTTCTTTGTCGATCCAAACAATAGTCCAGCTTTTTCTTTCTCTCTCTTTCTCCTGCAAGTTTATTCTTTCTTTTCTTTGTCGATCCAAACAATAGTCCAGCTTTTTCTTTCTCTCTCTTTCTCCCTCTCTCTCTCTCTCTCCCCTTTCTTATAGGTATGCAAATTACAAGAGCCCAGTAGTAAGTCCAGCTATTGCCTCGTGTAAACTTTACCTCGTATAACGTGAAATGCAGTAACATTCCAGTTCAATTTGGTTGGTCAGGTTTTATTGGACTTGCAGGTGTATAGAATTGCATTTTGTCCAACTGGAGTGGAATGTTACTGGACACAAGTTGTGCTTACATGAGGCCAGTAAAGGTAGAACACACTACTTCATGTGAGCTCACGTGAGAGAGAAAGATGTGGTTCAAAGTTCTTTCATAATACAATAGTACATGATTTCATTCATGATAGCTACACTATCACGTCAAGTGAGCTCATGTAACGTGAGGACAGTGTGACATCATTTCTGACTCCTCATGAGCTCACGTGACGTGATAGTAGTGTGTTTCTACCTGAACTGGACTGCTAACTAGCCTCGTGTGTTCCATCCATTTTACTCTCAATCACTATTCAGCAGGGCTAATAAATACTAGGATCTACAAAAGAATAAGGAACAAGACATGTCACCCTTCCTTCCCTACCCCTCAAACCTCCCTTTGCCATGATGAAATAGAAGGAACATTGAGCAATAAAATTGTTTTGAAACAAAACAATATTCCATCTAACTCATCAATGTTCAAAAGCGAGCTTTACCTACTCTTCAATCAATTGTCAAAATTGAAAATGGAATTGATGAGTTATCCCCCCTTGTTTTTCTTATTGTGGGAGATTAATCAAAAATATATTTAGGCCAGTAAAGGTAGAACACACTACTTCATGTGAGCTCACGTGAGAGAGAAAGATGTGGTTCAAAGTTCTTTCATAATACAATAGTAGGTGATTTCATTCATGATAGCTACACTACTATCACGTCACGTGAGCTCACGCAACGTGAGGACAGTGTGACATCATTTCTGACTCCTCACGAGCTCACGTGACGTGATAGTAGTGTGTTTCTACCTGAACTGGACTGCTAACTAGCCTCGTGTGTTTCAACCATTTTACTCTCAATCACTATTCAGCAGGGCTAATAAATACTAGGATCTACAAAAGAATAAGGAACAAGACATGTCACCCTTCCTTCCCTACCCCTCAAACCTCCCTTTGCCATGATGAAATAGAAGGAACATTGAGCAATAAAATTGTTTTGAAACAAAACAATATTCCATCTAACTCATCAATGTTCAAAAGCGAGCTTTACCTACTCTTCAATCAATTGTCAAAATTGAAAATGGAATTGATGAGTTATCCCCCCTTGTTTTTATGAAAAAAAAAAAAAAAAAAAAAAACAGACAACAAAGATAGGAGAAATCCAGCCGTTCCGAAGACGAACCCTATCTGGTCAGGATAAAGTTTGCCTCGGGCGAGAATCGAACGCCCGATCTAGCGCTTACAAGGCAGAAATAGGCGTGCGTCCGAGCTAACTAGGCTACCTTAGAACTGAAGTGACGATAGGTGAGAGTAATCACGGGGGATTAAAACAAAAGCCGGCAGGTGCCACCTTTCAATCGCCCACCAGGGGTGGATGGAGGGACTGCTGAAAAGGTAAGAGTAATCAACTAGACAGCGCACATATGATCGACACTCTTATTTGGCTACCCCTATTAATTCAAACGACCTTACAAACAACAAGGCGTAAGGCGCCTCATCTGACAATAAACAAAACAGCGTAACGTAAAAAATCACTTGCCTCGGTACTTAATGAGCAGTAACTTCCAATACTTGAACTATTTTGCTGGCAATTTGTCAAAATTGAACAAAAACCCAGCAATCTTAATAATGATAATTATAAAAACATTAGCCCTACAAATAACAAAACACTCATTCGCTCGTAAAAAAGAGTGTTACTAGCTAAAACCGCGAGTATTTGTTGTCGTTTTCCATCGACATGTGAGGGTAAAGGTAGAAACACACTACTGCACGTGAGCTCACGTGATAGAAGTGTGTTTCGACCTGAACACTTTTAACAGTTGTCCTCACGAGGCTGAGCGCACCCCAAAATAACCAGATCACATCGAAATTCTTACCTTTTTCGCTTGGATTTCAAACAATCAGAACTGAAAAAAGAAGGAGAAGGAAGGTGTATGAAAATGGGGAAACGGGAGGAGGAGAAAAGGGGTAGGAGGAGGGGGAGGAGAAGGGGGAGGAGAAGAAGGAGGAGAAGGAGAAAGAGGGAGGAGGAGAAAGCTCTCATGGTACAAGTTTTTAATATAATAACAATCCCTCAAGCAACTGAGTGCACCCCGGAAGCATAATGGTATCTGTGCCCACTTAATTACATAACTAGGCACTTTTTGCAGAAACCCATGTACCTACCAACTACCAATTTATTATTCTTGGTGAAATATTCACATTTAACATCATCGGGACCCATGGATTTTCTTCCTAAAGCCTAGAATATATCATTTCTTTATTTTTATTTATTTTTTTTTTTTTTTAATATTATTTGAAAAAAAGTAAATAAAATGAAAAAAAATAATATTAAATTTGTTTGTATTACCTGTGCCATTTTCGCCGGATGGTCGTATCCGAGCGTCATAACTACTTGGACCTAAGATTTGATCTAATACTTCCTTTTCTTTTTCCCTGTAATTGATTTTGACCCCCTGGGGAGATTGATAACACCTGAAAGCAAACGGGAGTTTTTCTTGGTTAGAGTGGGAAAAGAGCAACGATTTTTTTTACTTGGACCTAAGATTTGATCTAATACTTCCTTTTCTTTTTCCCTGTAATTGATTTTGACCCCCTGGGGAGATTGATAACACCTGAAAACAAACGGGAGTTTTTCTTGGTTAGAGTAGGAAAAGAGCAACGAATTTTTTTTGGGGGGATTTCCATTTCCCCCTATGGGTCTAAATCAGAGAATAAGGGAATTCAACTCTATTGATCTTAAATACAAAGACAAGGGGACTTACCACGCTCACCCGCTGGTGCCCTTAAATCAGAGACCAAGGGGTTTTTGCTATTATTGCCCTTAAATCAGAGACCAACCTGTCGCCTCTTACGTACTTAGAAATATGCCCCCTATGGGTCTAAATCAGAGAATAAGGGAATTCAACTCTATTGATCTTAAATACAAAGACAAGGGGACTTACCACGCTCACCCGCAGGTGCCCTTAAATCAGAGACCAAAGGGTTTTTGCTATTATTGCCCTTAAATCAGAGACCAACCTGTCGCCTCTTACGTACTTAGAAATATATATACGAGTACTTACCAACTTAATTGAGCAACATATAAGACGAATAATGAAAGACTGAGCAGAAGAATGTTTGAATCCATTGACAATGAATTCTGAAACACACAGAGGATCACATATTGGATTAGTTTAGTAATTACTTTCTATTGAGGGATTTAACCAGTAAATTAAATATGTACTTTAACCTAGGGTTTACAGTTTTTTTTTTCTTTTTTTTTTTTTAATGCCTTTTGTCATGTTTCAAGTTTGAAAACTACCTTACGCAGAACAGAAGAATGTTTGAATCCATTGACAATGAATTCTGAAACACACAGAGGATCACATATTGGATTAGTTTAGTAATTACTTTCTATTGAGTGATTTAACCAGTAAATTAAATATGTACATTAACCTAGGGTTTACAGTTTTTTTTTTCTTTTTTTTTTAATGCCTTTTGTCATGTTTTAAGTTTGAAAACTACCTTACGCAGAAGTCAACATTTATTTGAAGCTGCTAAACGTCACAGATTTATTTTTTTACTATGTCATTTGCATCATTCTTCAAAGAGATATACCTCCATACATATGTATAAAGAGATTCTTTAAGTATTGCATAAGTAGGTAAATATTAGGAAAGAAAAAATATGTCTGTATCAACAGATTCGTTCCATAGTAACATAGTATGACATAAGTAGGCCACCCACATCCATTTGATAGTGGACACACAATTTTACTTTTCCTTCAAAACATGTAATGAGAGATTTAACTAATGGGACAATTTTCAATGATAAAAAAGGAGTTTTTCATGATCCAAACAGGAGTTTTCAAAAACTCCTCCTCATAGGCGGTTCTTGCCTAAATTTTTGGGGGGGCTTGATTTTGAAGGTACACCTTCAAAATTTTGATTTAGCTTTATGTAAAAAAAAATCTGGTGTGTACATCACACGACTTTCCTTATCCTATTAAATTATGCTTAAATTTTTGGGGGGGCTTGATTTTGAAGGTACACCTTCAAAATTTTGATTTAGCTTTATGTAAAAAAAATCTGGTGTGTACATCACACGACTTTCCTTATCCTATTGAATGATGCTTATTTGAGTATTATTTTATCCTAACTTTTACCATACCTCTTTAAGTATTGCATAAGTAGGTAAATATTAGGAAAGAAAAAATATGTCTGTATCAACAGATTCGTTCCATAGTAACATAGTATGACCCACATCCATTTGATAGTGGTAAGTAGGTAAATATTAGGAAAGAAAAAATATGTCTGTATCAACAGATTCGTTCCATAGTAACATAGTATGACATAAGTAGGCCACCCACATCCATTTGATAGTGGACACACAATTTTACTTTTCCTTCAAAACATGATTTTCTTAAGTGCCATGTACCAAACAAAACTTGGAATTGACTTAAATTAATCAACACTCTCTCAGAGAAGAGAGAAGAAGAGGTAATGGAGGAGGGGAGGAAAAAGTCAAGAGATGGCAGGAGTGTTGCTGATGTTGTGTTAAAATAAAAGTATGTACATACGCGTACACCTACTATGAGAATAAACAGGTAGATCGAGATTGTTTTTGTACTGAACATAGTGGACATTATAAAGGTACCTTTCTTTAATGAAAAAATCAATTTGAAAAAAGACTAATTTTGCGCCAAAAATTTGCTTTATTTAATGTTTGTATTTGTATGAAACTGAGCCGTTTATTATTTATTAACTTCCTAGGTACATAAGTACATGATTTAATGCCCTAAATTTTTATGATTGCAATATTTTTGCTGTAATTTAGAGGCAACGTATTTCTAATGTACTGTTCAACGGATACAATATGTACATACCTACTTACACTTAGAAACATCTGTTTTTAATAAAAATCAATCCTTGTCAGACGAATTGAATATGGGCGATTGAAAAAAAGTAAATACCTAGCTGAATCAAGTGTTCTCAATCAATTTTAGAAAATAGACTTCAAGTACAATTTGAATACACTTGAAAGGTGGCAATCATGGGATATTAGACTCAGCGGATTAGAGTACGGCAACTTTTTGAGAGAGAGAGAGAGAGAGAGAGAGAGAGAGAGAGAGAGAGAGAGAGAGATAGAAAAGAACTTGCTAAAAGTCCTTTGGCTGCATTCAATATTCGTAAAGCCTAAGCTTCAAATTTCTCAACACTGTTTAGAAGATAGAAAAGGAATAAAAAAGGAAAAAAAATGCTGAAAAAGAGTCACAGGGATTTCAAATGGACAGCTTGGGGAAAGCTCTTTGTAATCCAGCAGGCCTTGTGTAAGATGGATGGTAATATTGTATATTTTCCTCAAAGGACATTATTACATAGAACACAGGCATATTGTAAACAATGGAAAGGGAAAGAATAACCACGGAGACTTTAGTGCAGTAAAACAGTAGTAAAACCGTAGAGTTGAACTTTTTTTTTGTGATCTTGATCATAAATTCAATAACATCAGGTGTAGAAAAGCGTGTAAAAAGCTTGCTCTATTGTAAACAATGGAAAGGGAAAGAATAACCACGGAGACTTTAGTGCAGTAAAACAGTAGTAAAACCGTAGAGTTGAACTTTTTTTTGTGATCTTGATCATAAATTCAATAACATCAGGTGTAGAAAAACGTGTAAAAAGCTTGCTCAAAAAAAAAGGTGATAAACATACAACCGAGAACAGAGTGTGAAAGGAAACATTACGGTGTTTTATAGGAGGAATAAAAAGTCACCGAGGAACCTACGCTACGGTCATAAAACCAGCCAGATTAGGGACATAAGAAATGAAGACATACAACCACAACCACTGGTTGACCTGGTATTGGTAAAGGTAGGGCCATCGGCTTTAATAAACGCCCTTGGTCACTGCGACCTGGTTAGATCTTTTGTGACATAAGTGGATGGAAACAAAGAAAGAAGAAGTATTGGTATAATTTCTGGTCTTGGACCTAAAGCTATTCTTAAAATAGCTGAAATACAACCTCTTAAATTATTATGGTATGAAATCCACCTCATTTCACTGGTAGAACGTCAAAATGTTGACGACAAGAACAATATAGCAAGAACGAGTCACAATAAAAACTCCAACAAAAGCAGCTATAAAGTATGTAAAAAAAGAAAGAAAATGTCTGTTTTGACGCTTTACCAAAGATGATATTATCAACAAAAGCAGCTATAAAGTATGTAAAAAAAGAAAGAAAATGTCTGTTTTGACGCTTTACCAAAGATGATATTATCCAGATAAAAAAAGCTCTTTGGAAAACCTGTAACATCTGTCTCTCACTCATTGAGAGATGATATCTTTTCCCGGGGATTTTTCCTCTTTCCCGCATTCCTTCTATCTCATTTTTTCTCCCTTATTACTTTCCTGTAACAATAAAAAAAGGGAACAGGTGGTGTATTCTTATCTCGATAGAGGGGAATATAGGGATGGATGTACCTTTATCTCGTCCTATTATTTATTTATGTTTTGCTCTGTGTTAAAAGGAGCAGAGGGAGATAATATACGATGGATATAAAGGCGAATGGGAGGAAAGGAATAGAATAAAAGAAGAATAAATTGTGAGGGGAAAAGGGAGAGATGAAGGTACCTGGATATAAATATTGAGAATAATTCTGGTGAAACAAAAAAAAAATGTGGGGGACCTCTGCACTGCAGATATCGAGAGTGCGGATAATGTTCAAAACCGGAGGGACTAGATTTAACAAGATAAGGAGAAAAGGGTATAAGAAAACATCTGTACTTATGTATATTAGAGGTGGAAAAGAGAATCGGAAAAATAGTTATAAATAAATTATGGGGCGAAGAGACCAAAAAACATCCGTCTTTGGAAAAATACGAATAAGAAATGAGGAAAAATCGAAAATGTTACATAGTAAACATGGAGGGAACAGAGAACAAAGTGGAGGTCCAATGGTAGTTAAAAAAGTGGACGAAAGAAAGTGGACGAAAGAAGTGAATCAGTGATAATGCGGAAATGGGAGGAAAGGAATAGAATAAAAGAAGAATAAATTGTGAGGGGAAAAGGGAGAGATGAAGGTACCTGGATATAAATATTGAGAATAATGGACTTCTGGTGAAACAAAAAAATGTGGGGGACCTCTGCACTGCAGATATCGAGAGTGCGGATAATGTTCAAAACCGGAGGGAATAGATTTAACAAGATAAGGAGAAAAGGGTATAAGAAAACATTTGTACTTATGTATATTAGAGGTGGAAAAGAGAATCGGAAAAATAGTTATAAATAAAATATGGGGTGAAGAGACCAAAAAAATCCGTATTTGGAAAAATACGAATAAGAAATGAGGGAAAATCGAAAATGTTACATAGTAAACATGGAGGGAACAGAGAACAAAGTGGAGGTACAATGGTAGTTAAAAAAGTGGACGAAAGAAATGTAGGGAGAAAGAGAGGAACTAAAGAGGGTTAGAAAAGAAAGTGAATAAGTGATAATGCGGAAACAGAAGTAGATGTGAGAAAAAGGGAGTGGAAGAGGGAAGAAAGCATAGAACAAAAGGAAAGTGATATTTTATAGAGGGGTTAAAAATGTGGACGAAAGAAATGTAGGGAGAAAGAGAGGAACTAAAGAGGGTTAGAAAAGAAAGTGAATAAGTGATAATGCGGAAATAGAAGTAGATTTGAGAAAAAGGGAGTGGAAGAGGGAAGAAAGCATAGAACAAAAGGAAAGTGATATTTTTTAGAGGAAGAAACACTAGACTAGTCTAGACCTCTAGATTGATTCCTGTGGGAGATAATGAATATAAATTATGTCCTGGTACTCCTGATGGATAAGGGTTTGACATGAACGAGAAATTTTCTTTTTTCTCTATCGTTATTGGGAATTTAGGTATCACAGAGGGAAACAGAAGTAGAGTAAGACTGCTTCTATTTTGAGTATTTTGAGGACTGACTCGACTGAGGAGGCAAAGTACTCTTCTAATCAAATAATTGGTGAGAAATGTCACTGTCTGATTTGCTGGGCAGGGCACTTTTATTTATATTTTTTATAAAAAAAATAATAATAAGCGAAATCAACCAATCAGATTGCTTAATTCGAGGCTTAAACTTAAATGGAGTTAAAACTCTCTTTGTGCCCCCCCCCGGCGTACACCGGAAACTGTCCATTACTTTCTATCTCATTTTCAACATTAAAGAAATTCTTAGAAATCTTCAATGCTCACACCTTGTCATTCATCACTGGCAGACACTACCACCTTGAGAAGAATTAAAAAGTGATATCTATCTGCCAGATATACACATATTAGAAAAAAAAAAAAAAAAAATTGGCGCAATTTTATTGTCTGTCTATTTTTATTTGTAGTGCAGGTAGGTAGGTACTGTACCAGACAATTTTATTTGTGACGCAGTTTTTTTCACCTTTCTCTCTTTTTCTTCTCATTTACTCTCTCACTTCCTTTTCCTCTCTCTCTCCTACTCCCTTTCTCTCTCTTACTCCCTATCTCTCCTACTCCCTTTTTTCTTCTTCCTTCCCTCTTATTAGGTACTCTCTTTTCAAAGCCTCATCCTTTGGTAGTGGGAGACACTCCGCGATGAAATTATTATAAAGAGAATGAGAACTGAAAAAAGAAGGAGAAGGAAGGTGTATGAAAATGGGGAAACGGGAGGAGGAGAAAAGGGGTAGGAGGAGGGGGAGGAGAAGGGGGAGGAGAAGAAGGAGGAGAAGGAGAAAGAGGGAGGAGGAGAAAGCTCTCATGGTACAAGTTTTTAATATAATAAAGTTCGACATATCCGGAGTGCGTTGAATACAAAATGTTGCAACAAAAAAAGTTCCCCCCACTATGAGTTCCCCCTCTCCCCCCCACCTATTTGTGTGTTGAGTGCATTGTGTAGAATTTAAGTATGGGAAGAGAGAACAAATGAAAAAACAAGAGAGAGAGATGGAGAGAGAGAGAGAGAAAGAAAGAGAGGGATAGGGAGGAAGTAGAAAGAAGAAAGAACAAATGAAGGAATGAGAGAGCGAGAGGGGAGGGAAAGAGAAAGCGAGAGAGAAAGAGGGGGAGGGTAAGAGAGAGAAGATATGGAGATCAGGAGGTAAAAGTTAGGGAGAAAGGGAGATAGATATCAAAAGGAAGATAAAAAAGGGAAATGTCTAGGGAAGGAAAAGTGTATGAAAAAGAGAGAGATTAAAAAGGAAGAATTTATAGGGCCATCAAGGTTAGAAGAGAGCAAAAATAAAATTCAAGGAAAGAGGACAAAAGAGAAGTTACTGAGAGAAGAAAAAAAAGAGAAGTCTGAAAAAAGGAACGAAATTTCGAGAAAAAATTGAAAAAGAGGGGAAAAGGGAGGAGAGAGAGATAGGAATGGAAAAAAGTTACAAAAAAGGTGAGTGCGTATTTCCTTCTCCTCTTCTCCTTCTCTCCCTCAGTTACTTTTCTGAAATACGGAAATAGACATTTAGTCAAGACTTGAAGAGAATACTAACTTCTATCTACTCATTCATTTCTTACTTAGGGTCTTGGCATGGATATAAATTAGAAAGCAGAGAGGAACGGTTAGAAGAGATAGGTAATACTAACTTCTATCTACTCATTCATTTCTTACTTAGGGTCTTGGCATGGATATAAATTAGAAAGCAGAGTGCCTAGGTGTTAACTTAAAAATGAACCTCGTGAATAAAAAGGCAAAACACGGAGCTGTTGGAGCAAAAGAATCTTCACTAATCATGGGAACTTTGACATCTCCAAATACTAACTTCTATCTACTCATTCATTTCTTACTTAGGGTCTTGGCATGGATATAAATTAGAAAGCAGAGTGCCTAGGTGTTAACTTTAAAATGAACCTCGTGAATAAAAAGGCAAAATACGGAGCTGTTGGAGCAAAAGAATCTTCACCAATAATGGGAACTTTGACATCTCCAATTCTCCATTAACAAAGGTAAATTTGACATCTCCACTAATAAAGGTAAATTTGACATCTGCACTAATAAAATGGTTACTGACATAATCAGACAACGATGTTAATTTAACATGACATCTCCAATTCTCCACTAACAAAGGTAAATTTGACATCTCCACTAATAAAGGTAAATTTGACATCTCCACTAATAAAATGGTTACTGACATAATCAGACAACGATGTTAATTTAACATCTCCACTATTCTCCACTAACAAAGGTAAATTTGACATCTCCACTAATAAAGGTAAATTTGACATCTCCACTAATAAAATGGTTACTGACATAATCAGACAACGATGTTAATTTAACATCTCCACTATTCTCCACTAATAAGGGTAACTTTGACATCTCCAACAACGATGTTAATTTTAGATAAATGGTTACTGACATAATCAGACAACGATGTTAATTTAACATCTCCACTATTCTCCACTAATAAGGGTAACTTTGACATCTCCAACAAAGATGTTAATTATTTTAGATTTCCACTAATAAGGGTAACTAGCATATCAATCAACTTCATATTATTATTTGCTCTGTTCTACTCCTACTCATCCTCGTGAGGACATTTGAAATGTTGCATCACAAGGAGTCTGTGAGTTCATCAATGGCTCTTTGACTATTTGGACTATTTTTATATTTGGACCCAGCACAGAGCTGAGCGGCGTGATAACATTGCGTAAAGATTGAAAAGATAGAAAGATACTCATACCTCATGTGTTTTATTTTTGGTGGTTTGGAATGTATTTGTGTAGTTTTCTTTGTGACTAAGCCTAGCGTTTAGCCTCGTGTTGACATAACATCACGACATTCATTATCACATTGTTCGTATATAAATAAAGATAAGTGGATAAGTGTCCAGATTAGATGAATGTTTCAGACTTAAAAATATTATGTACGAGAATGTTGTCGAAAAGTATTTCTAGGGCGGAACAAAAAAGAAATTCTTTACCACAAAAAAAGAAGAAAAAAAAAAAGAAGAAGAAAGAGAAGAAGATGTTCGTCCATTGAAAGGAATGCCAAATCTCGTCTATCTCAGAGCCACGCATTGTTTTTCTACTTTTACACCAAGTGCAGTAGATGTTACATACGAGTAAATGAGTCGTGACGTTCCTTTAATAATTAAAACACGGTAGATGTGGTATGTATCTACAATGGGTACCTCAAATCTACAATGGGTACCTCAAATCAATCTTTTAATAATACACATTGTAAATCAGAACTGGTATTGGTGTAAGTAGGGACATCGGCTATAATAAACGCCGTTATAATAAAACTGATAACAACGATAGATGGAAAAAATAAAGCATAATATAAAAAATATACAAGCCCCATATGCAGATAAAGGTGTTTTAACTCGTAATGTACAATAAATGAAGAACTTTACTGATCCAGATTACAGATCTAAAGGCTTCTTTAATAGATACTCGTAGCAAAAACAAGAACTAGATACGAAATTTACATCATTTGAGGGTATTATTATATCCAGTGATCTCTAATCATTTCCAACAACTTTTAGAACAAAAGGGAAAATGGTATTAAACGCTCATTAACCGGTGTTAACTGTTCACAAAATGTGTCCACACTGTTAGTTGTGTCCCATGGGTGTTCGGGATTCATTATGCAAGCCCTGAGTTAAAGAATGTATGCAACTAATAGTAATTTTATTACTCTGCATGTGTGTAATTTATGTCTGTTTGAACGTTGTTTTTGGAAGAACATTTTGACTGTGGCACTTCATGTTCCCGGCGCTACTGATTAATATGCTGTACTTGAACTAATCGTCCACTGCACTGCTGGGCGGACAGTAATGCGCGTAGGGACTACGATGGACAGGATTATTACTGATTGAAAATATTCTCGAGTGTTTTGTAGGAGATACCAAATGCCGACACAATAGGGGAGTAGAAAACCTTTTATTAAATTAGGGTGTTATACGTCAGAGGTAAAGCATCACCTTTGAAAAAGCTTCTATCATGTATTAGGAAGTCTCTATGGCCTCTTGACATTTCAAATTTCAATATACCTTGCAAATCAAAGTATTATATCGGAAGAGCTTTTTAATAGAAAAGGTTTAGAGGGGCTTCGTTTTCAAGTACCTTTACGATGGACAGGATTATTACTGATTGAAAATATTCTCGAGTGTTTTGTAGGAGATACCAAATGCCGACACAATAGGGGAGTAGAAAATCTTTTATTAAATTAGGGTGTTATACGTCAGAGGTAAAGCATCGTTAGGAGGTTAGGAGACAGGGTCATAAAATTCGAGGATTAAAATATTGCTCGAATACACCCCTAATACCAATCAAGTCTTAACAGCTTGCAATTATGTTTGTGAAATTGCAAATACGAGTCGTTTATAATGTTACTTTGAAAGCGTGTTTGAAATTACTATTACCCTGATAGCGTAGTCATGTTGGGTAGTGCAATCGTCCTAAACTAAAATGGACGCGGCACACAAAGGATCAGAAAGAGACCACCTTAACATAATAATAGCGTAGTCATGTTGGTTGGGTGGAAGAGCTCACTCATTTTGCGAGAATCCTGCAATAATGCCTTAAAAAAAAAATACAATAAATGTTACCTAGATACATATAAATAGCGAGTTGAGATGAACAATGAAAAATATTGAAAAGGCCCTCGAAATTTTCAGCTCACTTTGAACTGAGGCGAGAACTGTCTTCTCATGACATCGTGTCATGCGTCGCGTGCCAAATCTTGATGTCATTCTCATTCTAAGAGACCACCTTAACATAATAATAGCGTAGTCATGTTGGTTGGGTGGAAGAGCTCACTCAAATGTTACCTAGATATAAATAGCGAGTTGAGATGAACAATGAAAAATATTGAAAAGGCCCTCGAAATTTTCAGCTCACTTTGAACTGAGACGAGAACTGTCTTCTCATGACATCGTGTCATGCGTCGCGTGCCAAATCGGGCCCGTCCCTCCGGGAATTTTCTAGCCCGTAGTTTATTCGATCGTGATTAGAGAAAATCAGTGCCTATGTACCTACTTAATTATTTTGTTTAATATTCAGTTTATCATCATTCTTGATTTGATTTTACTTTCAAGTAATGATTAAAATCAAGACTAGAGTTGGTCAATTGTCATGCTTTGTTTTTACTTCACAATAGTTTGGATTCGGTATTTCGCACACTCGCACATATCAGACACACTACACAAGTTTGTGGTCAATTGTCATGCTTTGTTTTTACTTCACAATAGTTTGGATTCGGTATTTCGCACACTCGCACATATCAGACACACTACACAAGTATGAATGTGTACAGGGCGGTTCAAATAGTTCTTGGTTAAGAAAACCGGACCAAGACTTTCATCACTAACATCAGATATCCAAGGAACCTACGCTACGGTCATAAAACCAGCCAGATTAGGGACATAAGAAATGAAGACATACAACCACAACCACTGGTTGACCTGGAAAACGAAGTGAAACAAGCGGATGGAAACACAGAAAGAAGAGGTATTGGTATAATTTCTGGTCTTGGACCGAAAGCTATTCTTCAATCAAATACTGAAATACAACCTCTTAAATTATTATGGTATGAAATCCACCTCATTTCACTGGTAGATCGTCAAATTTTTGACATAAGAACAAAATAGCAAGACCGAGTCACAATAAAAACTCCAACAAAAGCAGCTATAAAGTATGAAAAAAAAAGAAAGAAAATGTCTGTTTTGACGCTTTACAAAGATGATATTATAGTTTCAATTTGCGCCTGTACCTGTGTCAAACTTCTTTTCTGATTTGACAATATGTGAGGTACTTTTTGAGACATTAGGACTGAAGAGGCCTCTGATAAAAACGTCATGTTTGTGACGTCACAGGAATAATTAAGCTCTTTGGAAAACCTGTAACATCTGTCTCTCACTCATTGAGAGATGATATCTTTTCCCGGGGATTTTTCCTCTTTCCCGTATTCCCCCTATCTCATTTTTTCTCCCTTATTACTTTCCTGTAACAATAAAAAAAGGGAACAGGTGGTGTATTCTTACCTCGATAGAGGGGGATATAGGGATGCATGTACCTTTATCTCGTCCTATTATTTATTTATGTTTTGCTCTGTGTTAAAAGGAGCAGAGGGAGATAATATACGATGGATATAAAGGCGAATGGGAGGAAAGGAATAGAATAAAAGAAGAATAAATTGTGAGGGGGAAAAGGGAGAGATGAAGGTACCGGGATATAAATATTGAGAATAATGGACTTCTGGTGAAACAAAAAAAATGTGGGGGACCTCTGCACTGCAGATATCGAGAGTGCGGATAATGTTCCAAACCAGAGGGAATAGATTTAACAAGATAAGGAGAAAGGGGTATAAGAAAATATCTCGTTAGGAGGTTAGGACAATAAAATATGACGTAACGGGAAGCCTAAACACTTTAAACAGCCAATATTATGCAGGCTAGAGAGTAGAGAGAGAAATTGTTAAAATTTATTTAAAGAACTGATCTAGCCTAGATGGCTTGGAAGGTAGCACACCTGCCTTGTAACCGCTAGGTGGGACGTTTGATTCCCGCCCGGGGCAAACTTTATCTTTAAACAGAGAAGTTTTGATTTCGGGACGATAAGACCTCAGTAGTTTCAACTATCAAAACTCTTCGGAGGGACAGAAAGTGGGATGAAAAAATATTTGATTGAATGAAAAGCAGAAGAAGAATAAGAAGAAAAACACCGAGAAACATAAAGTGAGAAACGAAAGGATGAGAAAAATCAAATTGAAAGAGCAGAAATAAACAAGAGACGACAGAAAACGTGGAGAAATGTGAACATTTCTCAACATCATTAATAATATGGGGAAGTAAGGGGAAAGAGGAAAAGAGGGAGCGAAGATAGGACGAGAACTGAGGGAAGACAAAAAGGGTTCAAAAGAGAAAATGTCAAAATAAAATTTATCAGAAATAATTAATTAGTAATCCTGCTTGTAAGGAGAGAAAATGGGAGAGAAGGAGAAAGAGGAAAGAAAGAGAGAGAGAAGGAGAGTCTGGAAGGATACATATGGGAGAAGAAGAGATGCAAGAGAGGAATAGGGTGAGGAGTGAGAGCGAGGGAAAATGAAAGAGGGAGCGAAGATAGGACGAGAACTGAGGGAAGACAAAAAGGGTTCAAAAGAGAAAATGTCAAAATAAAATTTATCAGAAATAATAATCCTGCTTGTAAGGAGAGAAAATGGGAGAGAAGGAGAAAGAGGAAAGAAAGAGAGAGAGAAGGGGGAGAGAGAAGGAGAGTCTGGAAGGATACATATGGGAGAAGAAGAGATGCAAGGGAGGAATAGGGTGAGGAGTGAGAGCGAGGGAAAATGGGACAAAAGGAGCAATACGAAAGGGAGAGGAAAGAGTGAGCCAGGGAGAGAGGAAAGAGAAAAGATATTATAGCAAAGAGGAAGTTGAAAATTCTCTCTGGAATGAAGGCAATGTTGAACAGGAAGGCGAAGTAATTAGCGAGGATCTATAGGAGAGAGGCAACAGGAAAAACCAGGAGTAAAATACAGCATCCCAGCCTTCGTAACAATTTAATGAAACTTGTTTCAATTTATGAGCAATATTTCGACAGCGAAAATGAGTGAGTAATGGAAGGCGCCTCATGTGACAATAAACAAAACAGCGTAACGTAAAAAATCACTTGCCTCGGTACTTAATGAGCAGTAACTTCCAATACTTGGACTATTTTGCTGGCAACTAAGGCGCCTCATTGACAATAAACAAAACAGCGTAACGTAAAAAAATCACTTGCCTCGGTACTTAATGAGCAGTAACTTCCAATACTTGAAACAATTTGCTGGCAATTTGTCAAAATTGAACAAAAACCCAGCAATCTTAATAATGATAATTATAAAAACATTAGCCCCACAAATAACAAAACACTCATTCGCTCGTAAAAAAAGAGTGTTACATACTAAACCCGTGAGTATTCGTTTGTCGTTTTCCATCGACATGTGAGAGTATAAAAGTAGAAGAAACACTCTCCTATACGTGAGCTCACGTGACGTGATAGTAGTGTGTTTCGACCTGAACACTTATATGGTCCAAATGAAGGTCCATGCCAAATTTGGTGCTTTCCTGACGAAATGCAGCTTTTTTGACGTTGGGCCACCCACTATTTTAACAGTTGTCCTCACGAGGCTGAGCGCACCCCAAAATAACCAGAGCACATCGAAATTCTTACCTTTTTCGCTTGGATTTCAAACAATTCCTCAAGCAACTGAGTGCACCCCGGAAGCATAATGGTATCTGTGCCCACTTAATTACATAACTAGGCACTTTTTGCAGAAACTCATGTACCTACCAATTTATTATTCTTAGTGAAATATTCACATTTAACATCATCGGGACCCATGGTTACATAACTAGGCACTTTTTGCAGAAACTCATGTACCTACCAATTTATTATTCTTAGTGAAATATTCACATTTAACATCATCGGGACTCATGGAAAAAGCCAAGATGTCCGTATATCACAGCCCTGGTTTGAGTGTGTCAGTCAGTAAGTACATGCATAACAATATGACCAATGTCAGCAAATGCATTTCATCGTTGAGTGTGCACTACGATAACGGATTAATATCCGTGAACTACTTGAGTGTAATTTACAAATCGCGCCGTTACTCCATTTCACTCCAGATCTTTTCTTGTCACTAATCAGTTTGACCTTTGCATAATCTCTTCATCTTCTCTTCTATACCTACCTCGATCTGTTGAGCGTTCGTTAGGAAAAATAAATTCCAATTCAAGTTATTCAAGTACCTATAGATTAGAATTTACAAATCGCGCCGTTACTCCATTTCACTCCAGATCTTTTCTTGTCACTAATCAGTTTGACCTTTGCATAATCTCTTCATCTTCTCTTCTATACCTACCTCGATCTGTTGAGCGTTCGTTAGGAAAAATAAATTCCAATTCAAGTACCTATAGATTAGACTCTGTTGAGCGTTCGTTAGGAAAAATAAATTCCAATTCAAGTTATTCAAGTACCTATAGATTAGAATCTATTGAAAACACATTTCAAATCCCCGATTAGTCGTATTTTTTCACTGGTTTCAGAAATGAGATTACGTGCAAAATCGTAGAAAATTACGTGCAATTTCGTATTAGTTAATTAAAGGTTTCCAGACGCTACAGGTTCTTCTGATGAACTTGAACAACTCAATGTCAGACCTTTATCCCGGAACGGAACCATTAACTTCCAACTTACACATTTCAAAGCACCGATTAGTCGTATTTTTTCACTGGTTTCAGAAATGAGATTACGTGCAAAATCGTAGAAAATTACGTGCAATTTTGTATTAGTTAATTAAAGGTTTCCAGAGGCTACAGGTTCTTCTGATGAACTTGAACAACTCAATGTCAGATCTTTATCCCGGAACGGAACCATTAACTTCCACTTGGTATACGTAGGGCCATCGGCTTTAAAATACGTCCTTTGTCACTGTGACTTGGTTAGATCTCGAGCAGTTGCCGCATCTAAAGGGGCAATTGCTCCAGCATCATAAGCACGTTAGCCTCGAGAAAGAAGATGATGGATGAACTGTTTTATTTTGACCTTTATCTAAAGTCAGACACCAAATTTGCAAAATTTGGGTGCTCACTGCTCCATTTTGAACCATTGCCATGGTCAATTGTAAGCACGTTAGCCTCGAGAAAGAAGATGATGGATGAACTGTTTTATTTTGACCTTTATCTAAAGTCAGACACCAAATTTGCAAAATTAGTGAGTTGGGTGCTCACTGCTCCATTTTGAACCATTGCCATGGTCAATTGTCATGCTTTGTTTTCACTTCACAATAGTTTGGATTCGGTATTTCGCACACTCGCACATATCAGACACACTACACAAGTTTGAATGTGTACAGGGCGGTTCAAATAGTTCTTGGTTAAGAAAACCGGACCAAGACTTTCATCACTAACATCAGATATTCTAAAGGCAATGGCTTTTAGCTTATTATTTCTGCTCTCTTGATTTGCTGGTAAAAAGAGCAATACGTTAGTTGTTGAACCTCTAGGTATAAAATACTTTTGAGTCGCTGTGCTGATTCGACACTTCTATCATTCACATACATCACAGTCCTCTTGGTTTTAAATTCAATGTCCTAAAAAGTGAAGGCGCACGAATGTCAAGAGTTCGAAGTGCCCACCGGCCTATAATAACACGAAACAGAGTTTCATGTTTTTTTTGGCATTTTCAACCTTTTCTCCCCCTTTCCTTCATAATACACTTTTCTAATTTTCAATACATAAAAAAAGAAGAGAATAGCCTGCGCTTTCACCATTTGCTGGTAAAAAGAGCAATACGTTAGTTGTTGAACCTCTAGGTATAAAATACTTTTGAGTCGCTGTGCTGATTCGACACTTCTATGATTCACATACATCACAGTCCTCTTGGTTTTAAATCCAATGTCCTAAAAAGTGAAGGCGCACGAATGTCAAGAGTTCGAAGTGCCAACCGGCCTATAATAACACGAAACAGAGTTTCATGTTTTTTTCGGCATTTTCAACCTTTTCTCCCCCTTTTCTTCATATACTTTTCTAATTTTCAATACATAAAAAAGAAGAGAATAGTCAAGAGTTCGAAGTGCCAACCGGCCTATAATAACACGAAACAGAGTTTCATGTTTTTTTCGGCATTTTCAACCTTTTCTCCCCCTTTCCTTCATAATACACTTTTCTAATTTTCAATACATAAAAAAGAAGAGAATAGCCCTGCGCTTTCACATCATCTGTTTTCTCACACCATTTTACATTTTCAACGGACATACATTTGTAGCACCCTGTACATATCACTTTATTTAGACATATATATCATCCGGTGACATAATGTGACAGCAACATTACGCCACCATCACGGCTGCAAACCCTCGTCATTATTCTGACCTCCTTCTCAGTCATTTTGGGCACCCTTTTTTCACATTTTCACTTGGGCTGCCTTTTTTCCCTCATTAATTTGGCCCCAAATTTTCAACGGACATACATTTGTAGCACCCTGTACATATCACTTTATTTAGACATATATATCATCCGGTGACATAATGTGACAGCAACAGTACGCCACCGCCACGGCTGCAAACCCTTGTCATTATTCTGACCTCCTTCTCCGTCATTTTGGGCACCTTTTTTCACATTTTCACTTGGGCTGCCCTTTTTCCCTCATTAATTTGGCCCCAACCGCGCGTCTATTCATTAAATTTGTGCACAAAGTGACAAGAGTTGTTGGTGCATGTAATTATCGCGACAAGTGATAACGGGTGGCACGCGGGAATTTCACGCAGGACTGAAAATCCGAAACTGTCGGCGCGGTTTTCCGCCAAATTATTACACGAGGTATGAGGTATGAACAGATATACATAGCTGATGAGGAGAGCAGTGAAAGACAAGAAAAGGACGGAAGAAAAAGGATACAAGAAGAAAGGTATGTCAGAGAGGAGCAAGTACAATAAATGAAGAACTTTACTGATCCAGATTACAGATCTAAAGGCTTCTTTAATAGATACTCGTAGCAAAAACAAGAACTAGATAGGTACGAAATTTACATCATTTGAGGGTATTATTATATCCAGTGATCTCTAATCATTTCCAACAACTTTTAGAACAAAATGGAAAATGGTATTAAACGCTCAATAACCAGTGTTAACTGTTCACAAAATGTGTCCACTCTGTTAGTTGTGTCCCATGGGTGTGCGGAATGCAAGCCCTGTGTTAAAGAATGTATGTAACTAATAGTAATTTTATTACTCTGCATGTGTGTAATTTATGTCTGTTTGAACGTTGTTTTTGGAAGAACATTTTGACTGTGGCACTTCATGTTCCCGGCCCTACTGATTAATATGCTGTACTTGAACTAATCGTCCACTGCACTGCTGGGCGGACAGTAATGAGCGTAGAGAGATTGTTCCATACAAAATTTCAGAATGTCTACTTCTCAAATCATCTTATCCAGAAGTCCATTTTATTGCACGGAGAACCATGCTTTATTAAACAATCAAATCTTGCGTTCTTATTGGGACACCCTTTATTAAATACTAATAATATTGTTCCATACAAAATTTCAGAATGTCTACTTCTCAAATCATCTTATCCAGAAGTCCATTTTATTGCACGGAGAACCATGCTTTATTCAACAATCAAATTTTGCGTTCTTATTGGGACACCCTTTATTAAATACTAATAACAAAGGCTAAATATAAATGGTAGTGGTAGTAATAATAAATAGTAGGTACTTAGTAATAATAATGGTAGGGTCAATGAGATTGACGGCAGTTCAGGCAATAACCACGCCCAACGTGTGTGCGTTAGGTAACTCACGAAAAAATAAATGTCAATACAGAGATAATTATCATAGCATTTCCTCTTCATAACAAGATAGACATACGTTGAGGAAATGAAGATACATGATGATGAGGAGGAGGAGGGAGAGAGAAGAGGGAGGGGAAGGGAGAGAGAGGGGAGGGAGAGGAGAATAAGGAAGGACTGAGGAGGAGGTAAAGAGGGAGAGAGAGGAAGAGAGAGAGAGAGAGAGGAAATAGGACTGAGGGAGAAAGACGATCGTGATATTAGAGAAAATCAGTGCCTATGTACCTACCTAATTTGTTTAATATTCAGTTTATCATCATTCTTGATATATGAATTTATCAAGGGATTTATACGATAGATACCTACCTAGGTCCCTATAGGTACTTATTTTTTGAAGATCGTTTTCTAAACTCATGACTTTTTGGCGAAGACACAAGATGTTTCCATGTTTCCTCGGCAATAGTCTAATAACTGCATCGTTCCGTAATAACTTTTGCAAAATCCAAAGTTCTGTCTAAAATAGTACCCTAAGTGACATCAAAATATGAAACATCACTGATATAACGATTAACGAAGTCCTTTATCAGAGACACCATCTGTTAACACTGAGTTGTGTTGTAAGGTTGTTAGTCATATTTATGTTCAGAATAAAAACACTGTTTTGTTTCCAGTGTTGGTCATAATGGTGACGACAAAGGTCTTCGAGTGTTTTCCAATATAAACAGATTTATTTTATAAAGTGAGACGTGAGAAATTTTCTAGTGAATGTTTCTGGTTAAATGTTTTGGTGAATTGTATTGACAAAGGTACGAAGACACTTGTGGTGGATTTCACCAACCTTTTTTTAGTCCCTAACAGCCTGTTAAGCCTACACAAATAAAATTGAACTCAAGATATTCCAGAAAAACTCATTAGGACTGGGACTTGTAACTTGCAGCCTCGAATTATCCCGAAAATGAGTCCAATCATGGAATAGCCGATCAATCCGGGTATCTGTTTGGTATAGGTTGACCTTCAATTAACCTCAACGCTGGTAAAAACAAACTATAAACCGACTTCTGGAAGTTCTGATATTGGTCAATTTCAGCAGGGACACTATATTTGATAGCATTTCCAAATAATTTTCATTACTGTTTAAATCCTTTTGGTTCTTCAAATTGTAAACTCTTGAAATATTTTCTTCTGTTCACAGGATGTGGTTAGCAGGTCTCTTGGTAGCAAGTTTGGTGGCTGTGAGCAAAGCATTAGACAATGGAGTAGCCCTGACGCCACCCATGGGCTGGCTAGCATGGGAAAGGTTCCGGTGTAATACAGACTGTAAAAATGACCCCGAGAACTGTATCAGGTAAGTGAAAATTGGAAAGTTTTTCCCCCTTTTCTGAAGAAGTCTGATACTGAAACAACGGAGGTCTTGTCGTCCCAGAATTGAGAAGACAAGGAGGTCAGGATAGGAGAAAACCGGCCGTTCCGAGAACGAACCTTGTCTGTTCAACTGTTCAGGATAAATTTCGCCCCGGGCGGGAATCAGCGATCTAGCGCTTACAATGTAGGTGCACTACCGTCCAAGCTAACCAGTTTAGCTAAAGAAAAGTTCAGTTCAAACATTTTAACCAAAAGATCATGTATTGTAGATTTGTAAACCAACTAGGAAGTTCTGATATGATTTGGTTTCTATGTATTTGATATCTTATTGAATACCTGCTTGATTGGAACCAAAGCAAACAGGAACTAGATTTCATCGAATAGGTATATCAGAAATACCCATTATCGGTAACAGATACATAAAGATCTACGATCATAACATTACTCAATCCTGGAAGGTGAAGTCGCAACAACATTTTAAGTTCCAACAGCTGTTGAGATTTCAGTCCAGAATCATATACATATAATAAAAGGAATACCTATACTTAGGAGATAAAAGAGCAGCTGATAAAGTAATTAATAAAGAGCTAATAAAGTATTTGAAACAGACAACAGAGAAGTATTAAGTTCTTATCAAGTCATACCTATATAATTATTAGGCACGTATATCCCCTACATACATAGGTATTGTAGATTGTAGGTACCCAAACGTTAATTTTACCAGAAGTCGTGCGTTTCGGTCTGTAGGTGCAGACAATCTAGGAAGCTGTAGTGCAAATTACAAAGATGCACATCTTGCACATGAGTGCATTTGATCATCCACTTGTTAAGAGCAACACCACTTGCAATATAAGGTGCAGCTTGCAGTTTGCCATGAGGACCGACGAAAGTAAAAGGAACCAGTGAAGCGATTGCACTTTAAATTGGAACTAAGAACTGTAATAGACAAGCAGAAGGCGGGATATAATCATTGTGGATTATACGTGCCTTCTTTGATTAGTTTGTTCCAGGATCGGTTAGAGACCTGACAGAATTTTCTTGCGAAAGTTAAGACTCGATGTTTCACTTGTGTGCAGTTTCACGCCATATTTTTCCGATGTACGAGAAGTAGAGGAACGAACTCCTAGACTATATGACAAACTCTAGTTTGTACAGTCACGTTCACTGTGAATCGACGAGCAGAGGCGCGCACGTCGTCAAAAAATAGCTCGAATATTGAGGTAATCATATGTGCCTAAGTCATGTGTTTGTTCAGGATCGTTACACTGAAGAATTTTCACTGCCGAATCGAAAGGTGAAGACCTGTAGATCACTGTACGACTTATCAGTCGAGAGTTTCTCTGTTCCCGAATCGCATGGACCGGCCTCCATCGGATCTTCACAGTCGACGTCAAGCTGTACATACATATTTCTTTATCCTATACCGATTCAAACACGTATAACCATACATTATCAGCAATCGGCAAAACACAATCTGTTCCCACCTTTATCGGGTGACAAGCACTGAGGTCTTAATGTTGACAGGCCTACTTGTGCCAATTTTCCAACTTAGCACTTAATATGGGTTTTTTCCACTGCCATTTTCCACACTTTACGGTGGCCGCACGTTCCACATGTCGACAAGATTTTAATTTATATTCTTATTTTTAATAATACCTATGCTGATTTATAGTCATATTCTTATTTTATAGTCATAAATACCGATATTTCCACGAGTTTCAAATGATTTCCATTCGTCCTCGACATTCGAATGTCCACTTTGCAGCCTTGCTGGACCTGCTGCCTATAACTTGTTATTTTAGATCAAACGAGTCAACAATATCCTATTATCTACTTAGTACAAGATCTATTTAAAGTTTTGTCTATCCTAGAATATTATTATTTTGATAGTTTTAGGATGAGTTTCACCAACCTTCTTTTTAGCCCATAACGGCCTTGTTGAGTCTGTACAAATCAAATGGAACTTGACAAGCTGTTAGCTTAACATGCCTTCTAGAGGCTGAAAAAATATTGGTGAAACCGGCCATTATGTAGGTACCTATCTACTTGAAACTTGGGTATTCATAGGTTGATATTGTATATTTTATGTTGATATTGTATTCTTGGGCTGAGAGCAAGTCTTCAGTTATTGTTTCCAGCTCTTTCAGTCTTCCCTTTCTAGAGGCTGAAAAAATATTGGTGAAACCGGCCATTATGTAGGTACCTATCTACTTGAAACTTGGGTATTCATAGGTTGATATTCTATATTTTATGTTGATATTGTATTCTTGGGCTGAGAGCAAGTCTTCAGTAAGTTATTGTTTCCAGCTCTTTCAGTCTTCCCATCTCCGCGGTTACAGTGTTATTACCCCTGAACCCTAAGGTAAAGAAAAGCAAGGTCTTAACCTAATTTATCATATCATAATACAGCCAGGTGGCTAAGGTGCTATTATATTTTCACAGGTGAGAGAAGGCACTTTGGTACATTCATCATCCCGTCAATCATAATCTAGAGATGCTATTATTCTATCATGATAATCATACGTCTACACTTTACCACAACATTATCATTCTGCCTGTAATGGTAGATTTATAGTTCGTGCTGCACAATTATGATCAATCATTTGGGTGAGATTGTGAAGGAACTGTCCGACTTACAGTTGAGAAGTTGCGGTTCCCCTCCATGCGCTTCCATCGGACTTCCCAGTTGACGTGGACTGTACATACGTGCTGCACAATTATGATCAATCATTTGGGTGAGATTGTGAAGTCCATCACGTCATCGCTTGCATATCCATCCATCATACATCTGAGTATGCCAGCATGGTCGATTATTCGGTATGTTTGGTGCTTCCTCTTTTTGTACATACATATTTCTTTATCCTATACCGATTCAAACGCATAAAACCATACATTATCAGCAATCGACAAAACACAATCTGTTCCCTGCACCTTTATCGGGTGACAAGCACTGAGGTCTTAATGTTGACAGGCCTACTTGTGCCAATTTTCCAATTTAGCACTTAATATGGGTTTTTTCCACTGCCATTTTCCACACTTTACGGTGGCCGCACGTTCCACATGTCGACAAGATTTTAATTTAAATTCTTATTTTTAATAATACCTATGCTGATTTATAGTCATATTCTTATTTTATAGTCATGAATACCGATATTTCCACGAGTTTCAAATGATTTCCATTTGTCCTCGACATTCGAATGTCCACTTTGCAGCCTTGCTAGACCTGCTGCCTATAACTTGTTATTTTAGATCAAACGAGTCAACAATATCCTATTATCTACTTAGTACAAGATCTATTTTAAAGTTTTGTCTATCCTAGAATATTATTATTTTGATAGTTTTAGGATGGGTTTCACCAACCTTCTTTTTAGCCCATAACGGCCTTGTTGAGTCTATACAAATCAAATGGAACTTGACAAGCTGTTAGCTTAACATGCTTTCTAGAGGCTGAAAAAATATTGGTGAAACCGGCCATTATGTAGGTACCTATCTACTTGAAACTTGGGTATTCATAGGTTCTACTGGACAAGCTCATGTAAAATTGAAAAATAGACTTCAAATTGTGAGACACCACAGATCCAGCAGATTCCGAAATTGAACTCCAAGCCGTGTTAATTCGAATTTGGGTTGAGTAGTCCACGGTTTTCCCTCTGCTAAAGGCATAAATCTTGTAGATTCGTAGAAGCTTAACTCATCCTTTAGGGCTGTTTGCCCCTACATCTAAGCCTCAGATGGGCCTTTTGTGTATAAGGCATTTATCTAATTTCAGTCTAAGGATTCCTACCCCTGAACCCTAAGGTTAAAGAAAAGCAAGGTCTTAACCTAATTTATCATATCATAATACAGCCAGGTGGCTAAGGTGCTATTATATTTTCAGAATAGATACATATCAATATGTTTCTTACCTATACGTTACCCCTGAACCCTAAGGTTAAAGAAAAGCAAGGTCTTAACCTAATTTATCATATCATAATACAGCCAGGTGGCTAAGGTGCTATTATTTATATTTTCAGATTAAAGGTCTTTTTACCAGGAACACGAAAGTGGTGGTGCAAATTTTGTCCAGAGAACCATAAACCAAAAAAAAACTGTTTTTTGGGGGATTTTTTTTTTTTCACATTTTCTCAAACAAATGAGCCCTGATCTTGAAATTTGTCGCGACCACCTATGAACTCAAGGCGAGAAAGTTTTAGATAACACTTCAGTTGATAATTTAAGACCGGTTTTAGCGTCACCTATGTTAGGCTACGCCGAGCAAGGCCAATAAAGGGATGGGTGACTTAAAGGAATAAAGGGAGAACGGGCTCTAGTCTTGATTTTAAATCATTACATGAAAGTAAAATCGAAAATCAAATCAATAATAAAATAAGTACCTAGGTACCTAATACTTCGATTAGAAGTAAAATCGAAAATCAAATCAATAATAAAATAAGTACCTCTAGGTACCTAATACTTCGATTAGTAACATTTACAACTATTCACACAGCTCCTTACATTATGAAGACATTCAGAATGTTCCATAATATAATTCATAACTAAAAGTCAGAGCTAACCTCATAACCTATAAATTCTTCTGCTGGAAAAACAATAAAAGCTATTTTCGAAATAGAATAAAAACAAAATGGTTATCTAGTTATACATAATACACGATAGGCCTCTATTATTATAATTACTTGGGCTTGGCAGCTAATCATATTTCTGGTTTTCCCGATCCCGCAACAATGTTTGAGGTTTGAGTCCCAAACCAGACTGAGTCGTCCATCCTCGCGATGTTACGAGTATGCAGAAAATAGCCAACCACCGTCACCACCTACCTCGGAAGCTAACCATGGCCTACCACAAAGAGGTTTTGATCCGGTCCATACACCCCGGGTAGCTCCTTAAGGAGGTTCAAAACCAGCAGTTTACGAATTGTTGTGAGGGGAGGCCCATTTTTGTAGTTATCCGCTGAATCTAGTTAGGACAAGGAGGCCCAAAACGAGTAGTTCGTTAAGTGTTGCTACGAGAGGCCCATTATTAGAGATAGCCCCGAAGCCTGGTTAGGTAAAGGAAGCCCAAAAGCAGCCGTTTGTGATGTGTTGCAAGGAAAGGCCCATGGTTGGAGATAGCCCCAAAGCCCGGTTTGTCCGTGGACGGTCCTGGAATTCCTGGAAATGTCCACAATAACACACGTAAGATCTTTTTTTCTGACTTTTTTTTCGTCAGTTACGTAACCCTAATCCTTCAATGGATTAATCAACGAGATTTCAATGACAAAGTGATCTATAGTAGTTTGGATTTGGACCAGACATTTCAGAAGTTCTCAGACTTCTCCGTGGCATGAGGATAGGAGGATAGGATACTTGGTTAACACTTTGAGTGTCCAAGCCAGAAAGGTGCAGTTTTGGATTATCTGATGTTGGTTTTTGGTACGCTTGTATGACTGACGTGGCACTTAAAGCGTTA
The DNA here is from genome assembly GCF_000475195.1 of Diaphorina citri. Classification (NCBI taxonomy): domain Eukaryota; kingdom Metazoa; phylum Arthropoda; class Insecta; order Hemiptera; family Psyllidae; genus Diaphorina; species Diaphorina citri. The sequence continues at coordinate 125,955 of NW_007377538.1, read as the reverse complement.
TTTATGTATCACAAGTTTCCTTTTACCTTCAAATAATATAATAGTCTATTTTTTTGGCTGTACTTTGATATATATACATAGTTTATTATTTAGGTAGGTCCTATTTTTTATTTTGGGTATTTTGGCTCAGTACACGAAGTATCTAAAGTACACCACACCCTACAGACTATCACACCTCTATTACAACATCTTATTGACTACTCCCTCTAAATTAAAGTTCTGCAGAACTACAGACTGAGGTGTGACACATATGAATCAGCAGGTAATTTATTTATTTATGTTTTTACAACTTCCCAAAGTTGATGTCTTTGTAAATACAGTCAACACGAAAATGTTGATAAACCTACATACCTGTAAGGAAGATTTTTAGGGACCGTGGTTTTACCCTCCATTTGGCGAAATGGCGACTACCCCTACTCCCTCTAAATTAAAGTTCTGCAGAACTACAGACTGAGGTGTGACACATTTGAATCAGCAGGTAATTTATTTATTTATGTATTTACAACTACCCCGGACACCTTGTTGATTATCTTCCAATAGTGTATTATTAAACCTAATCTTACGTTAGGCCGTTAATAATGCCTATCACACAATACATAGTTACAGTGGTGCATGTACTGGTGTACTCCATAGAAGCTAGCTAGAGGACGCGACTACCTTACCTACCCGTCTCCTCTAACCTCACGCAAACTGAGGGCGGGGCCGGGAAAAGGTATCTGTCGCTCCCAGAAGTGTGCTACTTGTACTTCTCTCTCATTTGCACTGAGCAGGTTCTCCTGATAGTAATACTAAACTCCTGTTTCATTTCTTTTCCTCCCCAGTGAGCGTCTGTTTCGCACGATGGCCGACCTGGTGGTGTCAGAAGGCTACGCCGCTGTTGGCTACGAGTACATCAACATTGATGACTGCTGGCTAGACAAGACCAGAAGCTTCAACGGCAGGCTGCAGGCTGACGCCAAGAGGTTCCCCCGTGGAATTGCCGATCTCTCAAACTACGTAAGTACATACATATAGTCTATTATAAGTTATAAGTCATATAAGTTATTATAAGTCATACATACATACATACTCAAGGGAATAGAAGGTGTTCAACCTCTGCCCCATGGGAAAAAGAGCTCATCCCTAAAAGGAAATAAGCTGATTAGCCCGTAAAATCAGAGCTTCAGGCCCAGTAAAGCCCCTGTACACTTTTTGGGATTTTACGGGTTCATTTAGTTGATTTTATATGGGGCGGTTTGAGGTTGAACTTTCTGTATAGTTTTTAAAAATAGATTTTGCCACAAATAGAATAATGGTAGGAATACCATTTTTTTTTCTTTTTCCTACCTATTTACTTTCTTTATCTTTTTCTTTTTCCTTTTCCTACCTATTTACTTTCTTTATCCTACACGATTTTTTTCTGATGTCTATAAGAGACTAGAGACTATAGGCCATAATAATAATTACGAGAAATAACGGGAAAACTGAATAATGAGCCCATTGCGTAGCATACCAGTATCCAGTATGTTGGGTGTTCTTTCCCATAACGAAGCACAAGTGCACAGTGCACACTTGGGTAGAACAGTTCAAAATCATTTCGAAACTGGAAAATTCAGGTGACATAAATTTTTGTCCACCCTGTACTAGATAGATAAGTACACACTACACATGAAAATGTTTAATATCCCCGGTTCGAATCGAAGTCATAATATTTATCAAATAGGAAACGACATTTAACCTTCGGTGACAATTTGTGACAAAACTTTCAAATTCATATGGATTGTGTCTAATAACACCAAATTTTTGCGAGTGCTTTGTGAAGTTCTTCCAGAGCTTAATTTAAATCTGGATGATTTCGTTGGCGTACGCACATCTCTATCATTTGTTTATTTAATTTGATGTTTAGACAAGCTGTGAATTTTAGCTTCTCCATTTTTGGCCAAGCTGTTCCCGGCTTTCAACTTTCAAGGGATCAAGCCAACGGCAACAGCGCTAACACGTTGAATGCGTCAGTCCCCAATGGATCACTGATGTTTAGATAGGATTCGCGGGCCAGTGATTGTTCTAAGTGCTCAGGTTCTGTGGTCCCCAATATTCGGACTGTATTACTACATATATCTAATCTACACTATAGTTCTAGACAAGCTGTGAATTTTAGCTTCTCCATTTTTGGCCAAGCTGTTCCCGGCTTTCAACTTTCAAGGGATCAAGCCAACGGCAACAGCGCCAACACGTTGAATGCGTCAGTCCCCAATGGATCACTAAAGTCAAGCAACGTTGCGCGTGGTTAGAAAACAAATGGGTGACCATCTGAGCACTCGTGTGCTGCTGATTTTCCCCTTCCCACTCAGTCGGGGTATTTGGTACATTTGGCACATACACTAATATTGTTTCTTTTCTTTCTTTCTTTCTCTCTCTCTCTTTCAAGCTCAAGGGTGCGTATTACCTATCCTACTGAAAAAGTTTACATAGCTACCTACTTTTAGAATAGAATTATACCTTGTTTATCCTGCTGACTGTGATAAAAAAGAGGGGATTAAAAATTCCTGTTTCCCCCGCAGTTACATTACAAGGTATTGCGTATTTGATGGAAATAAGTAGGAATGAAAACTGTACGTGGAACAGAAATTAACAGAATGAAATGAGATGAAAATATGTAAATGACTTCTTTTTTAGCCCGTCCTTCCTTTAGTATTACGATAGTAATAAAAAAGGTATAGTGGACGTGCCTACGGCCAACGATTTTCAATGCAACTCCAAGAGTATTGTTACAAGTTATTAGACTGAGAAAATAGAAAGTTGTAAACTTGAGACTCGACATGTCCCTGGCGTGAGGCTTGGGTTTCACTTTCTGTTTCATTGTCCGCTTTGCGGTCAAAAAGTTGCAGATGCTGATTCTAAACTTTTCCTTTTGAACGAGTAATTTTAAATATTATTATGTGGGTACCATTGTCCGCTTTGCGGTCAAAAAGTTGCAGATGCTGATTCTAAACTTTTCCTTTTGAACGAGTAATTTTAAATATTATTATGTGGGGAAATGAGATGAAAATATGTAAATGACTTCTTTTTTAGCCCGTCCTTCCTTTAGTATTACGATAGTAATAAAAAAGGTATAGTGGACGGGCCATTGTATTCGCTTCGGTGTCGTCTGTCTGTCTGTCCCCATAGAAGGACTTATCCAAACCTGGTCGACCTATATGTATCGAATTAAAGGTCTTTGTGGGTACCTATTCTAGGTAGAAGGCAGGAGGGACCGGGGATCTGGGACCTTCGTCGACTATGTGTAGACACATATCGATCGATGTCGATTCGATATTCGATGTCGATTCGATATTCGATGATCGATCGACGGCTGTCGACTATGTGTGGACAGTTTTATATTTGAATCGTAGGTATTTGGGGTAAAACGACTTTTTAGTCTCATTCGAACAGATTAATAACAAGATATATTCTATTCTACAAAGTATTTTTGACAGTTAAAGACGGATGTTCATTAAAAAGTATAAAGTGAGAGCAGTTAAAAGATTCAAAGTAATGGGAATATCAGTAGGATTTTTATCACCTTTTACAACCCATAACCATAAAATAGAAAGATCAGTCTTCGTGTTAATTAGTTACTATCTATTGTTACAACTATAACAGTAGGTACTAACTATGCATAATATTATAATAGGTGCTTACCTACCATGTTTTACCTATGCATCTAGGTACGAACCTAACACTGACAATAAATTGTAGGTACTTTTTGTATCATTTTGTAAATTTATTTGGTTCAAAATAGGTAGTTGTAATCCATTTCTGTAGGTAAAATGGTCCTTAGACTTTATTTGAAACATAGATGTTTTAGTAAGTATTTCTTCCTACATATTTTTTCATGTTTGGAATGTTGGAAGCCTTTCTACGAGATCAGAATACAGTACCTTAGCAGCTATTAAGGAAGATTTAATAGGTTGGACTTAGAATACGATTAGCGGAGTCTTTCGACTGTTTAAGGCAGACAAATTATGCAGTCCAATTTGAGATTTTAAATATTTAAATCTATAGTTTTACAGAATGTTTAGAGTCCTACAGAGTTATGATTTTTTTTTTATTTTCTTAGATTTCATAATAGCTGAACAAACTTTAGTAGTTGGTAGGTAGGTACCCTTCTATGGTATACCAACACTTACAGGTCATATGCAAAAAAGAACCGGACACCTTGTTGATTATCTTCCAATAGTGTATTATTAAACCTAATCTTACGTTAGGCCGTTAATAATGCCTATCACACAATACATGGTTACAATACTGCAGTGGTGCATGCACTGGTGTACTCCATGGAAGCTAGAGGACTGTTTAGTGTTTACTGTTTTTCATTCCAACTCGGGTATGATGCCAACCCAACGTGAAATGAACGCGTGTTTTTCATCTCACTTCCCCTCCTGGCGTATCTCTTCGAGTGAACCTTCAGTAGATCGGCGTATTATGGGTTTATAAGCTCCCCTTTTGGAAAATCTCATGATACGCGACTGCCGGATAATGTATGGATTTGGAAAGGATTTTCCTCGTAGGTCCTGACAGCACGTACGTGACCTACGTGGGTAGGTACGTGGATGTGCCAATAATAGGGTCGATATAATGAGACCTTTCCATCTATCCTTTATAATTATTATCTATCTCATATGTGAACCGTCAGTAGATCGGCGTATTATGGGTTTATAGCTCCCCTTTTGGAAAATCTCATGATACGCGACTGCCGGATAATGTATGGATGTGGAAAGGATTTTCCTCGTAGGTCCTGACAGCACGTACGTGATCTACGTGGGTACGTGGATGTGCCAATATAATAGGGTCGATATAATGAGACCTTTCCATCTATTCTTTATAATTATTATCTATCTCATATCCAATTAATTTATCTATTACCAGGGAAAATAAAGTTTCAAGTTTGCCGGATACCATTCTACCTCTGTAACTCTGTACTGTACCTATTGATCTATCCTGGTGTGTCCTATTGTGCTTTGTGCTATTCTTGTAAAGCAATATCAAGGTCCAAGCTACTCTCCATGCCGATTATCTATTACCTACATCCTACATGGAGATCAGTATGATAAATAGCTAAATATTCGACTCTAATGGTATCGGTCCGTTTTGCAGATCGCCCAGAAATGATTGAAAATATCGGTGAAAAATAAATACCTAGTTTGGTTAAAAGTGTGAAAATGGCCGTTCTTCACACTGGTGTAGGTATATTCAATCCCCGCAGGAACAATTACCAAGTTTCCTCGTTATCTACTAGTAGCCCCCTGTCTATATTTTGGAGCACCCTTCCCCCCCAGGCGAAACCTTAAGAGAGACCAAAAGTATAGGTAATACGTAACTACTGTCACTGATGATTTCGAAGTTCGTACTGAGGTAAATCTCTTTAGGTTTAGGTGTAGGGGCAAACAGCCCTGAAGGATGGGTTGAAGGTTGAGCTTCTATACGAATCTACGAAACCTCTTTGTATTTTGTTCTCTTCTTCCTGGCATTTTATTCTTTCTCCCCTTGTTTCTTAGAGTCGAATTCATAATGAAGGTGAATGTCATAATAAACTCATAAATATCTTCATACCCGTACATAATCCTACAAGAACTTCTTCATACAGCGACAGTCACTAATAACTCTTACACACTCAATAACTCACGAACACCCTACCCATAAATTGAATTATTCATACTCAATGGATAAGCCGCAAAGTCCCTACCAATGAGCTGAATAAGAGTAATGAGACACACATGCACAAGCAATAATTCACTCACTTATAAGCTCACTCGTTGAGCAGAAAAATCACCTTAAAGTGACTTCTTTCGCTCGATCTCCCACTCATTTCCTTTTGTCGAACTTAGTTCCTTTTTGAATCTTTCAATCATTAAAACCATCTAAATATTATCAAATAAATATTGACGGCGTAAAAGCACGAATCGAACCCGCGACCAAGCCCTTACATCGTATTTGCTCTACCCTCCTAAGTAGGCTGGCTAGGCAGAAAATTCTTTTCTTTGACTTAAAGAAAATTGATCTTTTCATAGGTAATTGATTTCCTTATTCTAACGCCAGATGGCTGAGACTATGTTTGTTGATTTATGATGATTTGGAATTCATCACTTGCAAATCTTGAATTTTCACCTCTTCATCATAACTACCTTCTAACTTCTTATGGAAGAATAGCTTTACATAGATTTATGTACATGTATATGTAATTGCATATTGTATATTTGTGACATTTGTCAGCTAAATATGCTTATGCTTAGTAGTGCTTAGCGGTACCTATGCTTCATAGGTAATTGATTTCCTTATTCTAACGCCAGATGGCTGAGACTATGTTTGTTGATTTATGATGATTTGGAATTCATCACTTGCATATCTTGAATTTTCACCTCTTCATCATAACTACCTTCTAACTTCTTATTGAAGAATAGCTCTACATAATAATTATTATGTATGTATGTCTGTATATTAGTGACATTTGTCAGCTAAGTATGCTTAGTAGTGCTTAGCGGTATGCTTTTAGTAAAGAATTTATTGCTTATTAGTGGATGTGCCAAAACTCCCCTGGCATTCCTTCAATGCATGACGGTAAATTTGAGCGTTTACAGCTAATAAGCGTAAGCACTTAACTATGAAATAATATACATGGTATATTTTTCTGGCTTTCTTATAAGTGGTAGGGTTCTCTTGGAGGAGCTCTTCCATCTTTTCTTTCACCGTGATCGTTCAAGATTTATTGGGATGGAAGAGGTCAAGCTGTGATCCTCCAACCACTCGATGTATGCTCCCACGATAACCTGATTGCTATTAATTTCCTATTGAACTTCTTCGATTCCGTCTACAGTGAGGGTCTACAGTGCACACCTTCAGACTGTCTACAATTTAGCCCACTTGTAGAGTCTACATCTCTACAAGTCTACTTCACGGTCAATTCGGTAGGTCTAACTGTGGAAAAGTTCTGAGGAAAATCTAGTCTTTAGGACATCAGGTACACGAGTTGGCAATTTTCCCATTAAAACGTTTAAAACAAGAGCGGCCTCTAATCAAAATACCTCTAATTATAATATGTTCCTCTAATTCTGTATAATCTAGAAATCTAGATTATGGTAAATAATCTAGCGTCAATTAAATTCTCCTCCTCGTCCCCTTTCTTATTCTAATTTTTCTTTAAAGAAGGTAGGTGTAAGTGTATGAGTAAACATACTTAGATAGTAGATAATGTAAGTTTACAGTCTCTGTGTAGCTGTAGTGTATACTCTATGTGTATAGGTGCAATAAATCTTGAACGATCACGGTGAAAGAAAAGATGGAAGAGCTCCTCCAAGAGAACCCTACCACTTATAAGAAAGCCAGAAAAATATACCATGTATATTATTTCATAGTTAAGTGCTTACGCTTATTAGCTGTAAACGCTCAAATTTACCGTCATGCATTGAAGGAATGCCAGGGGAGTTTTGGCACATCCACTAATAAGCAATAAATTCTTTACTAAGCATAGGTACCGCTAAGCACTACTAAGCATAAGCATATTTAGCTGACAAATGTCACAAATATACAATATGCAATTACATATACATGTACATAAATCTATGTAAAGCTATTCTTCCATAAGAAGTTAGAAGGTAGTTATGATGAAGAGGTGAAAATTCAAGATATGCAAGTGATGAATTCCAAATCATCATAAATCAACAAACATAGTCTCAGCCATCTGGCGTTAGAATAAGGAAATCAATTACCTATGAAAAGATCAATTTTCTTTAAGTCAAAGAAAAGAATTTTCTGCCTAGCCAGCCTACTTAGGAGGGTAGAGCAAATACGATGTAAGGGCTTGGTCGCGGGTTCGATTCGTGCTTTTACGCCGTCAATATTTATTTGATAATATTTAGATGGTTTTAATGATTGAAAGATTCAAAAAGGAACTAAGTTCGACAAAAGGAAATGAGTGGGAGATCGAGCGAAAGAAGTCACTTTAAGGTGATTTTTCTGCTCAACGAGTGAGCTTATAAGTGAGTGAGTTATTGCTTGTGCAATGTGCATGTGTGTCTCATTACTCTTATTCAGCTCATTGGTAAGGGACTTTGCGGCTTATCCATTGAGTATGAATAATTCAATTTATGGGTAGGGTGTTCGTGAGTTATTGAGTGTGTAAGAGTTATTAGTGACTGTCGCTGTATGAAGAAGTTCTTGTAGGATTATGTACGGGTATGAAGATATTTATGAGTTTATTATGACATTCACCTTCATTATGAATTCGACTCTAAGAAACAAGGGGAGAAAGAATAAAATGCCAGGAAGAAGAGAACAAAATACAAAGAGGTTTCGTAGATTCGTATAGAAGCTCAACCTTCAACCCATCCTTCAGGGCTGTTTGCCCCTACACCTAAACCTAAAGAGATTTACCTCAGTACGAACTTCGAAATCATCAGTGACAGTAGTTACGTATTACCTATACTTTTGGTCTCTCTTAAGGTTTCGCCTGGGGGGGAAGGGTGCTCCAAAATATAGACAGGGGGCTACTAGTAGATAACGAGGAAACTTGGTAATTGTTCCTGCGGGGATTGAATATACCTACACCAGTTTGTAGGTTTTTTTTTTTTCATAATAAAACAAGCACAGGGCGTTACTATGTTTCCATCTTGCCGCTTTATGCTTACAGCAAAGTTATTCACCTACATTAACTTCATTTTGAACCAAAATCGGTCAGGATTTTACATTCGCGTGGAATTTAATACAAAAGACTTGTAAGTTATAAGCTTTAAGTTTACTTAAAGTTTTACTTTCATACTTGAACTGAATTTGAGCTTTATAAATGTGAACTATTGTGAAACCCTACATAGATATCTCAGCAGTTGCCTATACGAGGTACTATAGTTTTTGCCACGGTAAACTTGGAATACCAAAGAAATGTCTTACTGAGTTGGAACAATATATCTTTTCAAACTTTTTTCAGAAACAATTTAAAAACATCTCGAGGCGATAAATAATAAGCAGTAAGCTGGCTTTATTGTAGGTTTTATCCTCGTTGGCGTAGTGGTCGAGACGCTCGCCTGGCAAACAGGAGGGCGTGGTTTCAATCCCAGCAGAGGTGTGGAATTTTATCCTTAATATATTTTGAGGATTTGACCACAATAATAGTAGTAGTAGCCTACTGCTGGAGTAAAGGGACTTTTCAGTCCTATGCGAGCAGTACAATTAAATTTGTAAGAAAAAAAACCTTCAGCAATCTCTCAGCTTGTGTTATCTTATCTTCAGTTCAAGAGCCCATTTGATATTAATTGAAGATTTGAAGACACTCTCCTTACAATAGGCAAATAGGCATCTATTAGAAAGTTGACTTCCATTCAAAGCTCGGCACTTTCCTGCCAATCCTGACCATTAAATTGGTAACAATAAAATTCAAATCAGACTGCCTATAATAGAATTGCTAATGTGTGTAATGTGTATGGTGCGTATGCCTGTAAAAAGGCGCAATTAAACCGAGGCAAAATGTAGCATGCTTCAGAGATTTTGAATTTGATGGACTTGGTCTTGAAGCAAGCTACATGTTGCCTTAAAACAGCGATTCCCAAACTAGGGTCCGCGGCCCCCAAATGGCAGCGAAGGATTTCCTTCGGGCCGCAAAGACCCCCTGAAAATCGCTTTCTGGTGAAGTTGAGTCACATAAAATGTAGTAAAGGGGCCGCGACGCCTTCACAATTGAAAAAAAAGGGGCAGCGAAAAAAAAAAAGTTTGGGAACAGCTGCCTTAAAACATGCTTCACTACAGCCTGCTGTCTCATTAACTCTTATTCAGCTCATTGGTAGGGACTTTGCGGCTTATCCATTGAGTATGAATAATTCAATTTATGGGTAGGGTGTTCGTGAGTTATTGAGTGTGTAAGAGTTATTAGTGACTGTCGCTGTATGAAGAAGTTCTTGTAGGATTATGTACGGGTATGAAGATATTTATGAGTTTATTATGACATTCACCTTCATTATGAATTCGACTCTAAGAAACAAGGGGAGAAAGAATAAAATGCCAGGAAGAAGAGAACAAAATACAAAGAGGTTTCGTAGATTCGTATAGAAGCTCAACCCATCCTTTAGGGCTGTTTGCCCCTAAACCTAAGATTAAGCAGGAATGGTACCTAATTAGGTACCTATGTACTATAGGGACCCAGGACCTAACTATGGAGTTCGATGAGATTGCTCCACCATAATTATTGCACAAATTCCACCGGAGATTAATTTGCCCTGATCTGTTTCATTGTTTCCATTGGTAGGTATACAAAAAGTTTCATTATTCCAATTTAATAAGTCCGGACGTAATGGAATTTCTCTCCCATATTATTATAGGTTATACAAAGGTGGCTTACACATTAGAGATATGACTGACATACGGTCATACGCTTACATATTGGTCATACATCACGTACGACTTACAAATTAAGGCGCTATTACACTGAAGCAACATGTTCTATTGTTACACATAAAAATCCATAGATTAGGTATCTATGTACTCATTTAGGTATTACAGCTGGCTCATTCTGACTCATTAAGCAGGAATGGTACCTAATTAGTGACCTATGTACTATAGGGACCCAGGACCTAACTATTGAGTTCGATGAGATTGCTCCACCATAACTATTGCACAAATTCCACCGGAGATTAATTTGCCCTGATCTGTTTCATTGTTTCCATTGGTATACAAAAAGTTTCATTATTCCAATTTAATAAGTCCGGACGTAATGGAATTTCTCTCCCATATTATTATAGGCTATACAAAGGTGGCTTACACATTAGAGATATGACTGACATACGGTCATACGCTTACATATTGGTCATACATCATGTACGACTTGCAAATTAAGGCGCTATTACACTGAAGCAACATGAAACAGGCTGTAGTGAAGCATGTTTTAAGGCAGCTGTTCCCAAACTTTTTTTTTTTTTTGCTGCCCCTTTTTTTCAATTGTGAAGGCGTCGCGGCCCCTTTACTACATTTTTTGTGACTCAACTTCACCAGAAGGCGATTTTCAGAGGGGGCTTTGGGGCCCGAAGGAAATCCTTCGCTGCCATTTGAGGGCCGCGGACCCTAGTTTGGGAATCGCTGTTTTAAGGCAACATGTAGCATTGTAGCTTGCTTCAAGACCAAGTCCATCAAATTCAAAATCTCTGAAGCATGCTACATTTTGCCTCAGTTTGATTGCGCCTTTTTACAGGCATACGCACCATACACATTACACACATTAGCAATTTTATTATAGGCAGACTGATTTGAATTTTATTGTTACCAATTTAATGGTCAGGATTGGCAGGAAAGTGCTGAGCTTTGAATGGAAGTCAACTTTCTTTTTAGGTACGAAAGATTTTGTATAAGCGTCCTGCCATTTGAGCCTCATTCTCAGAATTAACCACACCACTAAACTTGTGCAGGTACTACAAAGGAATTTCATTCTATCTGATTTGATCAAGCTTGAATTTCGTCAATAGACCATACGACCATATTAAAGGAAGAACGACCATATTAAAGGAAGAAATACTGAAACGAACTACCCATAAAGTTATCTATAAAACATAAAGTTCTATTGTTACACATAAAAATCCATAGATTAGGTATCTATGTACTCATTTAGGTATTACAGCTGGCTCATTCTGACTCATTAAGCAGGAAATTGTTACACATAAAAATCCATAGATTAGGTATCTATGTACTCATTTAGGTATTACAGCTGGCTCATTCTGACTCATTAAGCAGAAATGGTACCTAATTAGGTACCTATGTACTATAGGGACCCAGGACCTAACTATGGAGTTCGATGAGATTGCTCCACCATAATTATTGCATCTAGGTATAAAACATAAAGTTCTATTGTTACACATAAAAGTCCATAGATTAGGTATCTATGTACTCATTTAGGTATTACAACTGGCTCATTCTGACTCATTAAGCAGGAATGGTACCTAATTAGGTACCTATGTACTATAGGGACCCAGGACCTAACTATGGAGTTCGATGAGATTGCTCCACCATAATTATTGCACTTATACAAGGCTTTTGTATTAAATTCCACGCGAATGTAAAATCCTGACCGATTTTGGTTCAAAGTTAGCTTTATGTAGGTAAATAACTTTGCTGTAAGCATAAAGCGGCAAAATAGAAGCATAATAACGCCCTGTGCTTGTTTTATGAAAAAAAATCCTACAATAAAGCTAGCTTACTGCTTATTATTTATCGCCTCGAGATGTTTTTAAATTCTTTCTAAAAAAAAGTTTGAAAATTACAGCAAAAGGATCTGGAAACGTGTAGGTATTAATGATACTAATACTATAATATTTACATTCAGTGGTGGAGAGTAAGTAGAGCTTTAGGTGCTAGGGGGTTAGGTGCCACGTAGGCCAGGCATTCATGACAGATTATGCCTGACAAACATAAGCCTGTCAGGTAAAACTGTCATGCAAATCCTGACTTACCTGACGTGAGTGGGTGGCCTTACCTATACCCTACTTACGACACACTTGTCCTGAGTTTTATCCGATTTTTTTTCCGAATATCCTGTAGGCAAAGAAATTTAAATGAGTGGTCCTACTTTTAGGTACGAAAGATTTTGTATAAGCGTCCTGCCATTTGAGCCTCATTCTCAGAATTAACCACACCACTAAACTTGTACAGGTACTGCAAAGGAATTTCATTCTATCTGATTTGATCAAGCTTGAATTTCGTCAATAGATCATACGACCATATTAAAGGAAGAAATACTGAAACGAACTACCCATAAAGTTACCTATAAAACATAAAGTTCTATTGTTACACATAAAAATCCATAGATTAGATACCTATCTATGTACTCATTTAGGTATTACAGCTGGCTCATTCTGACTCATTAAGCAGAAATGGTACCTAATTAGGTACCTATGTACTATAGGGACCCAGGACCTAACTATGGAGTTCGATGAGATTGCTCCACCATAATTATTGCACAAATTCCACCGGAGATTAATTTGCCCTGATCTGTTTCATTGTTTCCATTGGTATACAAAAAGTTTCATTATTCCAATTTAATAAGTCCGGACGTAATGGAATTTCTCTCCCATATTATTATAGGCTATACAAAGGTGGCTTACACATTAGAGATATGACTGACATACGGTCATACGCTTACATATTGGTCATACATCATGTACGACTTGCAAATTAAGGCGCTATTACACTGAAGCAACATGAAACAGGCTGTAGTGAAGCATGTTTTAAGGCAGCTGTTCCCAAACTTTTTTTTTTTTTTGCTGCCCCTTTTTTTCAATTGTGAAGGCGTCGCGGCCCCTTTACTACATTTTTTGTGACTCAACTTCACCAGAAGGCGATTTTCAGAGGGGGCTTTGGGGCCCGAAGGAAATCCTTCGCTGCCATTTGAGGGCCGCGGACCCTAGTTTGGGAATCGCTGTTTTAAGGCAACATGTAGCATTGTAGCTTGCTTCAAGACCAAGTCCATCAAATTCAAAATCTCTGAAGCATGCTACATTTTGCCTCAGTTTGATTGCGCCTTTTTACAGGCATACGCACCATACACATTACACACATTAGCAATTTTATTATAGGCAGACTGATTTGAATTTTATTGTTACCAATTTAATGGTCAGGATTGGCAGGAAAGTGCCGAGCTTTGAATGGAAGTCAACTTTCTAATAGATGCCTATTTGCCTATTGTAAGGAGAGTGTCTTCAAATCTTCAATTAATATCAAATGGGCTCTTGAACTGAAGATAAGATAACACACGCTGAGAGATTGCTGAAGGTATTTTCTTACAAATTTAATTGTACTGCTCGCATAGGACTGAAAACTCCCTTTATTCCAGCAGTAGGCTACTACCTAAATACTATTATTGTGGTCAAATTCTCAAAATATATTGAGGATAAAATTCCACACCTCTGCTGGGATTGAAACCACGCCCTCCTGTTTGCCAGGCGAGCGTCTCGACCACTACGCCAACGAGGATAAAATAACACAGGGCTTGCCTCTCTCTTGTTCCAGATTCACAGCAAAGGTCTCAAGTTCGGTATGTACGAGGACTATGGCAACTACACATGCGCGGGATATCCCGGTATTCTGGGATACCTAGAACGGGATGCCTACAGCTTCGCTGAATGGAATGTGGACTACATCAAAATCGACGGCTGTTACTCGCACCCCAGTGATATGGACAGAGGTAAGACTACAAGTTATCCTAATTATCAGATTTCGCTCACGGCCAGACTAGTTAGCTTGTTTGGTAGCGCGTCTGCCTTGTAAGCGCTAGGCCGCAGATTCGATTCCCGCTCGGGGCAGATTTCATCCTGAACAGATAAGGTTCGTTCTCGGAACGGCTGGCTTTGTCCTATCCTGTCTTCCTTCTCTCTTTGATTTCGGGACGATAAGACCTTGGGCAGTTGCAGTTCCCTCTGCCAAACCTCTTGAAAAAAAGAATAATCAAAATTACCTCCTTTTTCTTTCCCTGGGAGGAAGCAAAGTGTTAAGTGTCACCTCACGGCACAAAGTCTCACTCTTGAAGACCTTTGTGACCTCGAAGGTAACCTATATTCCAGATTAGTATTCAATATACTCAGCTTTGATTGGCTGGCATGAGTCCTGTACACACGAGTTCCAAGTAAAACGTGATCTAGTTTATAGTCATTGAATATATCAATAGTACCTATATACATACTACCTATGTATAACTATACAACTATACATAGAGCCATGGACATTGAGTCTAACTAGAATGGTGTATACTATGTAGTACATAAATCAACTGTTTAGCAATGAACATGGTCATAGTTTGGTTCCTATGTAATAAATGTTACATAAATGATGCTGCCCGGTACAAGGAGATATAGGTATGTGCTCTGGTAGATACAGTATGGTCGAAAATGTGTAAACGGTAGTGGGCCAAGTCTCAAAAGTTGTTCTTAGAATACTTATCTATGATTAAGGAATTTTGGATCAGGCAAATGTTCTTTGCTTTCCTTGTGAGTTCCATTCCATTAAATAAGTTGATCTTTTTTTTATGATCACAAGAAGATTCACTTACGAGACAATCAACCCCTTTTCAAGAATTTGAAGGGGGGGTTAACGTTCCATGAATTTGAACCAAAAAAATGTCTCTAATTATATCCTTTAAAACCATATGTCCAGTTGCCATTGGTCAACTTACGTATCAGGTAGACCTGATCGGGTATACTTGTCAAGCCTACCTGATAGTGAGTGGCTGGCCTAATACCTACCTAGTCGTTATAAATAACACCTTATCTATCTTTTTCCTTTTTCTCAGCCAAACTTCACCTCTATTATCGAGCATTGCAATCTGTGGCGAAATTTCGACGACATCCAGGACTCTTGGCAAAGTTTGGAGAGCATCATCGACTACTATGGAAACAATCAGGACACCATTGTACCAAACGCTGGACCTGGCCATTGGAACGATCCTGACATGGTAAAATCTTACCTTGATTACGATTACAAATAGTTCAGTAAAGTTCCCTAAAAAATTCCCTCACAAATGTTTCAGTAAAGTTTAACTACAAAATAGCAAAGGAACTAGGAGGGAGATTGTAAAAGCCATGGATAGAAAATAATCAAAAATGTTGCGCACATTGCATACTTACGATAGATACCAGGCGTTCATACAAATTAAGTTTGAATAAAATAAGGCAGTAAGATACCCATTGTAGATCGTATCGTATACTCGCACTTCGTGCTCGAGAGAGGGGCTTCGCGTGTTCGCTACGCGGAGTTGCGTATACGGTCGCGCTGCGCGCTCCCGGAGCTTCGTGGTGTTATGCATGGGGTCGCGCTCCCTTGTTTACGGTCGCGCTGCGCGGTCTAAAGTTTAACTACAAATAGCAAAGGAGATTGTAAAAGCCATGGAGAGAAAATAATCAAAAATGTTGCGCACATTGCATACTTACGATAGATACCAGGCGTTCATACAAATTAAGTTTGAATAAATTGAATTGAATTCAATGTATACGGTCGCGCTGCGCGCTCCCGGGGCTTCGCGGGGTTGTGCATGTGGTCGCGCTACGCGCTCCCGGGGCTTTGCGGGGTGTGCAAAACTAATATCGTCCCTGAGTTTGGTCTGGAAGGAATGAAAAGGGAAACTGAAAACTAAAAGCGAGAGCAAAATATGAAACGTAGGAAAAGTTTTGCTGGCCTCAAAGTGTGTTCCCATTGAGTTGCGTATACGGTCGCGCTGCGCGCTCCCGGGGCTTCGCGGGGTTGTGCATGTGGTCGCGCTACGCGCTCCCGGGGCTTTGCGGGGTGTGCATGAGGTCGCGCTTCGCGCTCCCTTATCTTCACCCCTGAAAACTAATATCGTCCCTGAGTTTGGTCTCGAAGGAATGAAAAGGGAAACTGAAAACTAAGAGCGAGAGCAAAATATGAAACGTAGGAAAAGTTTTGCTGGCCTCAAAGTGTGTTCCCCGTGTATTTCTTATGGGGGGGGACTAAAAAACGTCAATATCTCGGGAACGGTTTGGAATATTTGGGGAGTTTCCGATTTTTCCCAGTATGTACAAAAAATAAGGAATCCAATGGTGAAAACCGCATCTTCCTAGCTCATCTAGAAGTAGGGAGTTTCCCAGTATGTACAAAAAATAAGGAATCCAATGGTGAAAACGGCATCTTCCTAGCTAATCTAGAAGTGGGTTAAAAATATTTCCCCTGTCCACAAATCGTTTCAGTTGATCATCGGAAACTTTGGCCTCAGCTACGAGCAATCCAAAACTCAGATGGCCATGTGGAAATTATTTCCCCTGTCCACAAATCGTTTCAGTTGATCATCGGAAACTTTGGCCTCAGCTACGAGCAATCCAAAACTCAGATGGCCATGTGGGGGGAGTTTCCGATTTTTCCCAGTATGTACAAAAAATAAGGAATCCAATGGTGAAAACGGCATCTTCCTAGCTCATCTGTGGGTTAAAATTATTTCCCCTGTCCACAAATGGTTTCAGTTGATCATCGGAAACTTTGGCCTCAGCTACGAGCAATCCAAAACTCAGATGGCCATGTGGGCCATCCTGGCTGCTCCTCTCCTTATGTCTGTGGATTTGAGAACCATCCGGCCAGAATACAAGGCTATCCTGCAAAACCGCAAGATCATCGCTGTCGATCAGGACCCACTGGGAATTCAAGGACGAAGAATCTACAAGGTGAGCCTAAGGAAAACTGATTTCAATTATTAGGGATATAAAAAAAAATTGCTCACTGCGACGACCGGTAGGCAAATTGTCTAGCTAAGGATAGCTGTGAGGCTATAAACAAGGAGGAGAACTGACAGTAAACCCTAACCAGCTAGCTTGCAGTTTTCAACCCTCTCCTCATGTCTGTGGATTTGAGAACCATCCGGCCGGAGTACAAGGCCATCCTGCAGAACCGCAAGATCATCGCTGTCGATCAGGACCCACTGGGAATTCAAGGACGAAGAATCTACAAGGTGAGCCTGAGGAAAACTGAGTTCAATTAGGGATATAAAAAAGATTGCCCACTGGGACGATCGGTAGACAAATTGTGTGGCTAGGGAACGTTGAAAGGATAGCTATGAGGCTATAAACAAGGAGGAGAAAAGTAAACCCTAACCAGCTAGCTTGCAGTTTTCAAAGGGTTCTCTCTGCTTTTAAAGAATAAGCACAAGTCCTCACAATACGATGGTTGACTGCGGTTCAGGATGAGCCAATTAAACATGGCTAGAGACTATCACCCCGCTGTATGGCAGGGAAAATAGAAAAAAGGAATTTTAACTTAGTTGGTAGTGCGTCTGCCTTATAAGCGCTGGGCCGCGGGTTCGATTCCCACCCGGGGCGGATTTTATCCTGATGAATTCGATCCACTCTTCTGGAAATTGAACTGGAACTCTCTGCGCTCCACGGCAATCGGATTTCCACTCTGCTATAAAAGAAGGAAATACTCACCTAATTCTTCACTATCTGCCCGATCGTCACTCAGGTAGCCTTTAGACCACTCTTCTGGAAATTGAACTGGAACTCTCTGCGCTCCGCGCCAATCGGATTTCCACTCTGCTATAAAAGAAGGAAATACTCACCTAATTCTTCACTATCTGCCCGATCGTCACTCAGGTAGCCTTTAGACATGTGAGATATTTGTGACTTTTTTCCACTCTTCTGCAAATTGAACTGGAACTCTCTGCGCTCCGCGGCAATCAGATTTCCACTCTGCTATAAAAGAAGGAAATACTCACCTAATTCTTCACTATCTGCCCGATCGTCACTCAGGTAGCCTTTAGAGGAGGACCGGCCACTGGACCTCCTTGAGTCTGGCCTTCCACTGCTGCCTACCCTGGCCCTCACATCCTTGGCCTTCTCAGCTTTCTTCAAATCCAGAGCGTAGTCTGTGGCCTCCTTCAGTCCTAGGTCTTGACAGAGACGGACTAGGAATTTCAAACCTGATAGAAAGAGAGAAATAATCAATAAAATTTATCGACTTAATGCCCAAATTTTGGGTTGCCCAAACGACACAGCATACTTCTCAGACAAAATTGTTACTTTTTTCGGGTTTTAACGACCAGGAAAAGCTAGCAGCACTCGATTGCCCAGATGGTCAATTGGTCACCCATCCAAGTACTAACCATGGACACGCTATGTTTCTTAACTTCAGGGGTCCAACATTCAACTAAGATTTTCCCTTTATTCATCAATCATCACCTTCTGATGTTGAAAGTTTGAAACGGGGATTAACCCTAGAAGCGTAAGGCTGTGTCCACACACAGTCGACGCCGTCGATCGATGTCGCGGTCGACTGAAACCTTGAAAAGATGCCTCTAACTAATAAGGTCTTATCGTCCCGAAATCTAAGAGAGATTGAAGACAGGATAGTAGAAAGCCTGCCGTTCCGAGAACGAATATTATCCAGAGGGAACTGTAACTAATAAGGTCTTATCGTCCCGAAATCTAAGAGAGATTGAAGACAAGATAGTAGAAAGCCTGCCGTTCCGAGAACGAATATTATCCGTTCAGGATTAGATCCGCCCAAGGCCTAGTGCTTACAAGGCAGACGAGGTACCGACCAAGCTAACCAGGCTGGCACCTTTAGGTTCAATTCAATTCAATCAAAACTTATTGTATTGTTAATACACATTACAGACAACTTTATGTACATAAAACATTTGACATACAAAAAAAAACTCACACTCAATATTATCCGGGTACTTGGCATACACTTGCTTGTAGATATCCAGCGCCGTCTGGTAATTGCCACACCGTAAAACTCACACTCAATATTATCCGGGTACTTGGCATACACTTGCTTGTAGATATCCAGCGCCGTCTGGTAATTGCCACACCGTATGTGTCCATTTGTCCAAGCATAGTTGATCGACGACGATGACGAGACGTATTTTCAGACTTTTCTTGTTTCTTGAAGACTTCTCTTGTTTCTTGAAGACTTCTCTGAAGAGAACTCAATGTCATGTCAGATGACATTCTCACCAAATTATGTCCTGTCAGATGACATGGCAATCTTCTCATGACCTATCATACTTAAGTACCTATCATAATAATATGAAAGGGATGCGAATTGTCACAAAGGAAAGGGAAATGGTTTATCATACAGTTGTCATAATAAGTCCTTCACATGATGTATAGCTTATGGGGACAGATGCAACCAAGATACCTAGTTAGCTGGAAAAAGAGATAAATGATAAGGTGTGCCCAAACATAGTTAATCGATTTAAAACGATAAGGTGTGCCCAAACATAGTTGATCGATTTAAAACCATAAGATGTGTCCAAGCATAGTAACTATTGATTGACTGTTGATTGACGACGATGACGAGACGTATTTTCAGACTTTTCTTGTTTCTTGAAGACTTCTCTGAAGAGAACTCAATGTCATGTCAGATGACATTCTCACCAAATTATGTCCTGTCAGATGACATGGCAATCTTCTCATGACCTATCATACTTACTTAAGTACATATCATAATAATATGAAAGGGATGCGAATTGTCACAAAGGAAAAGGAAATGGTTTATCATACAGTTGTCATAATAAGTCCTTCACATGATGTATAGCTTATGGGGACAGATGCAACCAAGATACCTAGTTATAGTAGGTATCATGTGAGAAACAATAAAATCATATTAGCTACCGATTTATCCAGAATCTAGGTACTTAGTTATTACTTCTTACATGGTATGCGACTTTCGTTGTGTTGTTGTTACTTGGTGCCTAGGTAGGTGTTATTACAAAATAAGTATTGTATGGTGCTTGTGACAAAACAAAAATTAGTTGGTTATACCAGCCTATATTGAGGTGTCGACCGGACTGTCGATCGATGTCGACTGAACCGTCTACACTGCCTCGACAACACAGATTCACCTCGTCTCGTCTTGTCTCGTCTCGTTTCATAGTTTGCCAACCTAGTTAGCTTGGAGGTTAGCCGGGTTAGCGCGTCTGCCTTGTAAGGAAAAGGTCTTCATAGTTTGCTAGACTAGTTAGCTTGGAGGTTAGCCGGGTTAGCGCGTCTGCCTTGTAAGGAAAAGGTCCCGGGTTCGATTCCCGCCCGAGGCGAAATTTACCCTCAACAGATAAGGTATCCTATCCTCTTCTCTTCGATTTCGGGACGATAAACCCAGTTACAGGAGACAGTTCCCAATATCATACATATTAAAAAAATAAATAAATCATAGTTTGTTTTAGGTGCAAAGTATATTAAATTTCCTACACAAACATACTTTTCTTCCGCTTTAGGAGATCGCGTTGACAGCTCTGGGCGACTCGCTGCCTGGTTGAGAGGATCGAAGATATTCCTGGTCTTATTGGTGGATGTGTAGCCCGCACCGCGCACCCCCGTCATTGGGCGACTGATGGTCATCTCACTGCCAGACACGACTGGTTTAGGAGATCGCGTTGACAGCTCTGGGCGACTCGCTGCCTGGTTGAGAGGATCGAAGATATTCCTGGTCTTATTCGTGGATGTGTAGCCCGCACCGCGCACCCCCGTCATTGGGCGACTGATGGTCATCTCACTGCCAGACACGACTGACTGAAAATAACAGGCGAGTTGTACGTGTCTGCGGCGCAGGCCTCCTCTGCCATTTTCTCTGCCTGTTCTACCTCACCTTGCTGAAACAGAGTACGTCTCAGTAAGAAGTCATCGATCATCGCAGAAAAGAGGGTCAGAGCTATGATCAGTGCTCCGTTGAGGACGCTTCTATTCATTAGCATGGTTTCTTTTTCTCTTGGGTCGGGACTAGCCTATGGTTGATGGTCTGTACCCCATTGTGGACGCCTACTAAGTGTACTGCAAAACAGTCAACAGATTCTCAAGATAAATCGGTACTTCACTAGTAGGTAGGTACTGAAACTCAGAACTCACCAGAAAATAGATGAACGACAAATTCGTAGCGGCTGAGCTGGTCATTTCATCGCAAGACTTCAACACGTCCACTGCTTGGCTCACGTCATTCATTCGGAGGAATGTCACTGCCTTGTTAATCTCCAAATCTTGAGCTAGAGAAGAGTGTGCTGAATTTCGGATGCTTTGAACACACCTGAGCAGAATCCAAACATTTTCTTATAAGTTTCATAGAGGGAACTGTAACTGCTAAGGTCTTATCATCCCGAAAGCCAAGAGAAAAGAAAGACAGGATAGAAGAAAGCCAGCCGTTCCGAGAACGAACATTATCCGTTCAGGATAAAATCCGCCCCAGGAGGGAATCAAACGCGCGTCCTCGCGCTTACAAGGCAGACGCGTTACCCTCAAAGTTAACTAGGCCGGCAATATATTCCTCCTTTAGTGGATAGGCCAAAAGAACGAAGATTTCGAATATATTATTATGTGCCGACCTACGACTTACCTTATTCATGATTCAAATTAAGATTAACAGTGCTCCAGATTACAAGTGGAAAGAAGTGAAAGACTTACCAATTGTAGCCATTGCTGAAATTGTCTTCAATGCTAGGCGCAATCAGTTTGGCCGAAGTCAGAATACATTTCTCAGCCTCATGTTTCATTTCCCGGTGTAGCTGACTAAGGGCATCGTTGCGAACCGCTTCTAGGAGTAGATTCTCATTGACATCCGACTGTGGAAGGAAAGGGTCCCGAAGGAAATCAAATCAATCAAATCGTGAATTTATTTGTTTTAAAGCAGAGCCTTATCACAACTTTTGTGGATATCACCGATTTACTAAGTGCTTCCTTCGCAATCGATTTCCATCTTTCAATAATAATTTTTACACTGGTAATGCCGCAGGTGGACGCTACTCGATTAAAGTACCTAGCAACTCAATTGTCCTCACGAGGCTGAGTGAGCCAAGCGCAGAGCCGAAAAAACTTCGACCCCGCAGGGAATTGAACCCGGGACCTCCGGCGTGCAAGCCTAATGTGATACCCACTCGGCCACGGAGGTTGGCTCCGAAGGATTTTTATTCAACTTTGTTAATTTCTTTATTATTGTCAGAAGACTTTTATCCTAGATGTCAGAAGACTTTATCCTAGATGACATTAGACTCTCTTTTAATTATTCTGATATTCTGAATTTGATTGTAGTTTTTGAACTGAAGAACGCCCAACAATCAAGGAACACGAAGTTCATAGATGCTAATGCGGACCGCCCGGCCCAAGGCCGTATAAAAAATGTTATTGAGGGGTTGGGAGGGCAAGAGTCCAAAATGCTATGTACCGGGGGGTGCTCCAAATTTTCGGAGTTCGACCCATAGTAAAAGAGCAAAAATGAAGCCAATAAGGCCCTGGCACTGCCCAATAATGGTCATTTCAACCATAGGCGGTTCTTGCCTAAATTTTTGGGGGGGCTTGATTTTGAAGGTACACCTTCAAAATTTTGATTTAGCTTTATGTAAAAAATCTGGTGTGAACATTACACGACTTTCCTTATCCTATTGAATGATGCTTATTTGAGTATTATTTTACCCTAACTTTTACCATATCTCTAACCGTTTAGTCGGTATAGCTGAAAACCGCCAAAAAACGGTCGAAATCCGTCCAAAAGTGGTCAAAATACCATGTGCAATAACTAAATAGAGAACTCACCACTCAACGGCCTGTTCTACATCACCAGTGATCTCATAAAGGGATGCTATCTGATACAGAACTTCTGGCATGCTGGGCACGATGGCCTGCAACTTGTGAAAACACTCGAGAGAGTCCGAGTATTCGTTGAGGTGCTTGTGTGCAAGACCTAACAGAGGAACAAATGTTTGAAAGAATTATTAATTATAATTATGTACCTAATCTGAGATGGCGAGCCTAGTTAGCTCGGTGGGTAACGCGTCTACCTTGTAAGCGTTAGGCCGCGGGTTCGATTCCCGCCCGAGGCGGATTTTATCCTGAACGGATAATGTTCGTTCTCGGAACGGCTGGCTTTCTTCTATCCCCAGCCTAGTTAGCTCGGTGTGTAGCGCGTCTGCCTTGTAAGCGTTAGGCCGCGGGTTCGATTCCCGCCCGCGGCGGATTTTATCCTGAACGGATAATGTTCGTTCTCGGAACGGCTGGCTTTCTTCTATCCCGTCTCCCTTCTCTCTTCGATTTCGGGACGATAAGACCTTAGTAGTTACAGTTCCCTCTGTCAAACCTCTTTGAAAAAAAAACCTTACCTAGGTTGTACAGGGCTTCAATACAAGTAGCATCGTTGTCCAAAGCGTGGACATACAGCTCCTTGCCCTTGACATAATCCTCTCTAGCCATAGCACAATTACCCAGGTTGACAAAAGCTGCTGAGTTGTACGTGTCTGCGGTGCAGGCCTCCTCTGCCATTTTCTCTGCCTGTTCTACCTCACCTTGCTGAAACAGAGTACGTCTCAGTAAGGAGTCATCGATCATCGCAGAAAAGAGGGTCAGAGCTATGATCAGTGCTCCGTTGAGGACGCTTCTGTTCATTAGCATGTTTTGTTTTTCTCCTGGGTCGGGACTAGGCTATGGTTGATGGTCTGTACTCCATTGTGGACGCCTACTAAGTGTACTGCAACACAGTCAACAGATTCTCAAGATAAATCGTTACTTCACTAGTAGGTAGGTACTGAAACTCAGAACTCACCAGAAAATAGATGAACGACAAATTGGTAGCGGCTGAGCTGGTCATTTCATCGCAAGACTTCAACACGTCCACTGCTTGGCTCACGTCATTCATTCGGAGGAATGTCACTGCCTTGTTAATCTCCAAATCTTGAGCTAGAGAAGAGTGTGCTGAATTTCGGATGCTTTGAACACACCTGAGCAGAATTCAAACATTTTCTTTTAAATAAGTTTCATAGAGGGAACTGTAACTGCAGACCTTAGCATCCCGAAAGCCAAGAGAAAAGAAAGACAGGATAGAAGAAAGCCAGCCGTTCCGAGAAAGAACCTTATCCGTTCAGGATAAAATCCGCCCCGGGAGGGAATCAAATGCGCGTGCTAGCGCTTACAAGGCAGACACGTTACCCTCCAAGCTAACTAGGCTGGCAATATATTCCTCCTTTAGTGGATGTGTCGAAGGAAAGATTTCGAATATGTTATGTGCCGACCTAGACCTTATTTATGATTCAAATCAATATTAACAGTGCTCCAGATTATAAGTGGAAAGAAGTGAAAGCCTTACCAATTGTAGCCATTGCTGAAATTGTCCTCAATGCTGGGAGCAATCAGTTTGGCCGAAGTCAGAATACATTTCTCAGCCTCATGTTTCATTTCCCGGTGTAGCTGACTAAGGGCATCGTTGCGAACCGCTCTGGCATTTTTTTTCCTCAAAAGAGGAAATAATAAAAGGGAAAAGAATATTGCACAATACTTACTCCTGTACCATGTGTCATCCTGATTGTCAGGTCTACCTGATAGTGAGAAGCTGGCCTTAGTTGAAGCGCCTAATAATGGAGGAAAGAATGCTAATTAAAGTACGTGATACCTACTTTACATAGGTAGTATCCTACTATAAATACCTATTAATGTTCTGTTACCAAATAAAGAAAGTATTTGTCTAAAAAAAGTCAAAATTCCTGAGGCAATACCGAAAAGGTGAGTATCCTACAGTAAATACCTATTAATGTTCTGTTACCAAATAAAGAAAGTATTTGTCTAAAAAAAGTCAAAATTCCTGAGGCAATACCGAAAAGGTGAGCTCAATATTGTGTGAGTCAGCATGGCCAAACTGTTCCTGCAGCTTGATCAGCACTCTTTCCTTATTGGACGCAAGCTTGGCCTTCTCCAATGCTGCCTTGAAGTCCTGGTTGCGCGCGCAGATGCAGGATTCGTCGATAAGGCCGATTATTTCCTGCTCCATCCTTTCGAACTTCTCTTCTGGTCTGGAAAAAGAGACAGATAAATGGATCTGGAAAAAGAGATAAATGATAAGGTGTGTTCAAACATAGTTAATCGATTTAAAACCATAAGATGTGTCCAAGCATAGTTGATCGACGACGATGACGAGACGTATTTTCAGACTTTTCTTGTTTCTTGAAGACTTCTCTGAAGAGGTGTGTCCAATCATAGTTGATCGATTTAAAACGATAAGATGTGTCCAAGCATAGTTGATCGATTTAAAACGATAAGATGTGTCCAAGTCCAAGCATAGTTGATCGATTTAAAACGATAAGGTGTGTCGGAGAGAGAAACAATCAATAAAATTTATCGACTTAATGCCCAAATTTGGGGTTGCCCAAACGACACAGCATACTTCTCAGACAAAATTGTTACTTTTTTCCAAGAGGTTTTATAGAGGGAACTGTAACTAATAAGGTCTTATCGTCCCGAAATCTAAGAGAGATTGAAGACAGGATAGTAGAAAGCCTGCCGTTCCGAGAACGAATATTATCCGTGGATGTGCCAATAATAGGGTCGATATAATGAGACCTTTCCATCTTTCCTTTATAATTATTATCTATCTCATTTCCAATTAATTTATCTATTACCAGGGAAAATAAAGTTTCAAGTTTGCCGGATACCATTCTACCTCTGTACTGTATTGATCTATCCTGGTGTGTCCTATTGTGCTTTGTGCTATTCTTGTAAAGCAATATCAAGGTCCAAGCTACTCTCTAAGCCCATTATCTATTACATGGAGATCAGTATGATAAATAGCTCTCTAATGGTATCGGTCCGTTTTGCAGATCGCCCAGAAATGATTGAAAATATCGGTGAAAAATAAATACCTATAGTTTGGTTAAAAGTGTGGAAATGGCCGTTCTTCACTGGTGTAGGTATATTCAATCCCCGCAGGAACACTTACCAAGTTTCCTCGTTACCTACTAGTAGCCCCCTGTCTATAATTTGGAGCACCCTTCCCCCCTCAGGCGAAACCTTAAGAGGGAACAAAAGTATAGGTAATACGTAACTACTTTTTTTTTCAAGAGGTTTAACAGAGGGAACTGTAACTGCTATGGTCTTATCGTCCCGAAATCGAAGAGAGAAGGAAGACAGGATAGGCAGTTATGATTTTTTTCTTTATTTTCTTAGATTTCATAATAGCTGATTAGTATAGTTGGTAGGTAGGTACCCTTCTATGGTATACCAACACTTACAGGTCATATGCAAAAAAGAATTTCAAATACTAGTCATTATGTTATAATTTGCAGTATTAAGCTCACTGCCTATTATGCAAATAAAGCTACAAATTGTATAGTTCTTGTAATATATTGTTCCAACTCAGTAAGACATTTCTTTGGTATTCCAAGTTTACCATGGCAAAAACTATAGTACCTCGTATAGGCAACTGGCAACTGCTGAGATATCTATGTAGGGTTTCACAATAGTTCACATTTATTTATAAAGCTCAAATTCAGTTCAAGTCTGAAAGTAAAACTTTAAGTAAACTTATAGCTTATAACTTAATAATAATAATAATAATAGACTCTTGAGTGGAAGGTAACCACTAGGCGAGGTTAACGCCGGAGGCGTTTTCTACCACCTAACCCTATTCTCGCGGACGGCGAAGTTTTTATCATTATGGTATGCAAATTTCGTACAAATAAACAATCAGCTTGAAAACATATACATAGGAGGTACTTACGGCAATATTTTTTCCGCTTTGAATGCTGATGAGGTGAGAGGTAAAAGTGTGAGCATTAAGCGTCATAGTATAGGTTAGGCCTTAAGGTCAGGACAGTCTAGTTAGCCTGAAGGGTAGCGTACTTGTCTTGTAAGTGCTAGGTCGCTGCTTCGAATCCCGCTCGGTCTGAAATTTATCATCTAGCGGTAGCAGATCTAGGTCTGTCTGATGCTCTGACCGTGAGAGTGGCCGGCACTAAGGTGATAAGGTTCGTTCTCGGAACGACTGGCTTTCTCCTGTCCACCTTCTCTACAATATCGGGACGACATCGACAAGACCTCCGTTATTATACCTACATAGTTCCCTCTATCAACAAACCTCTATTCCTCCATCGACCACATTTGTTTTGGTTGATATCTAATTTTCTATCGTCTTCTGTTTTCAGGTTACCCCGAATTCGGCTACTGGCTGAACAGGACAGGCAAGAAAATGGTTTACTCTTGGAGTTGGCCAGTATACCAGA
>NW_007377538.1:31293-98330 GCF_000475195.1 Diaphorina citri | reverse complement strand
ATGTTTATGACTTTATTATCTTTTGCTTCCAAATTTTCATTTTTGTTGGGAATGCGAATGTGTCATGATTGTTTAGGTAAGTATGAGCCCACTGTCGGGCGCCAGTTTCTTATCATTTTGCTCGGCAGTAAATTTTCCTCCAGGAAAATATTACGAGGGGGGAAGATTAAATGGAAACAGTTTTTTGCCTCCTTTTCAAATAAAAGCAAAGCAAAACAATATTTAATTGTCATGAAAAACAAATAATAACGCATGAGCTTTGCAGATAAATGAACAAGAATTTATTTACTCTTTGTCACCGCTGGCCTCTTTCTATCTTCCTCTCGAGTCATCTGGTTTGGTCCCGTTTGTAATAATCAAATTATTGCGCACATTGGATAATGTATGATATACCCAGTGCGATTCATACAAATTAAGTATTGGATTAAATTGATTTTGAAATTCAATGTGTACACGGTCGCGCTGCGCGCTCCCGGGGCTTCGCGGGGTTGTGCATGTGGTCGCGCTACGCGGCTCCCGGGGGCCTTTGGCGGGGTGGTGTCACCGAAAACTAATATCGTCCCTGAGTTTTGGTCTCGAAGGAATGAAAAGGGAAACTGAAAACTAAAAGCGAGAGCAAAATATGGAAACGTAGGAAAAGTTTTGCTGGCCTCAAAGTGTGTTCCCCGTGTGTATTTCTTATGGGGGGACTAAAAAACGTCAATATCTCGGGAACGGTTTGGAATTTGGGGAGTTTCCGATTTTTCCCAGTATGTACAAAAAATAAGGAATCCAATGGTGAAAACGGCATCTTCCTAGCTCATCTGTGGGTTAAAATTATTTCCCCTGTCCACAAATGGTTTCAGTTGATCATCGGAAACTTTGGCCTCAGCTACGAGCAATCCAAAACTCAGATGGCCATGTGGGCCATCCTGGCTGCCCCTCTCCTCATGTCTGTGGATTTGAGAACCATCCGGCCGGAGTACAAGGCCATCCTGCAGAACCGCAAGATCATCGCTGTCGATCAGGACCCACTGGGAATTCAAGGACGAAGAATCTACAAGGTGAGCCTGAGGAAAACTGATTTCAATTATTAGGGATATAAAAAAAATTGCTCACTGCGACGACCGGTAGACAAATTGTCTAGCTAAGGATAGCTGTGAGGCTATAAACAAGGAGGAGAACTGACAGTAAACCCTAACCAGCTAGCTTGCAGTTTTCAAAGGGTTCTCTCTGCTTTTAAAGAATAAGCACAAGTCCTCACAATGCGATGGTTGACTGCAATTCAGGACGCGCCAATTAAACATGGCTAGAGACTATCACCCCGCTGTATGGCAGGGAAAATAGAAAGTAAAAAGGTATCCTTGCCAGCCTAGTTAGCTTAGTTGGTAGTGCGTCTGCCTTGTAAGCGCTGGGCCGCGGGTTCGATTCCCGCCCGGGGGGTTGACTGCGGTTCAGGACGAGCCAATTAAACATGGCTAGAGACTATCACCACGCTGTATGGCAGGAAAAATAGAAAGTAAAAAAGTATCCTTGCCAGCCTTGTTAGCTTAGTTGGTAGTGCGTCTGCCTTGTAAGCGCTGGGCCGCGGGTTCGATTCCCGCCCGGGGCGGATTTTATCCTGATGGGATAATGTTCGTTCTCGGAACGGCTGGCTTTCTCCTATCCTGTCTTCCTTCTCTCTTCGATTTCGGGACGATAAGACCATGGCAGTTGCAGACCATGGAAAACCTCTTAAAAAAAGTATCCTTTCTTTATTCTACCATCACCATACCGGCATCGGTAAAGAAAGCCAGTATTTCCGAGAACAAACATTACCTATACCTATCTGTTTATGTTTAGGATAAAGTTTGCCGGGGCGGAACTGGAGCTCTACCCTCCAAGCGAACTAAGCTGGAATGAAAAAACTACGATAGAGAAGAACCGATTTCTAGGAACTAATTTTTCTCCATTTATCTTGACGTTTTCAGCACAAAGGCATTGAGATCTGGGCCCGGCCTATTTCTCCTCTGTACGGCAACTATTTCTCCTACGCCATCGCCTTCCTCAACCGTAGAACTGACGGAACCCCCTCAGATGTGGCTGTCACCCTCCAGGAGATGGGTCTGCTCGCCCCAGGAGAGCTTGATTCACACTATAGTGCCAGTCAAGGTCCAGTCACGGTCCAGTAACGGTCCGATCAAATGATTGTTGAAGGCAAGTAAGTGCGAGTGTACACACTAGACGTTCTAGTCAAGGTACGGTAACGGTCAGCTCACAGTCAAAATTTGGAACATTCTCGCGACGAATCTTTGTAATAGAAATGGCAAGTGCGTACCTCAAAATGGTAGTGGAAAGCTTGCTGTTTGTCTCCTTCCGCTTCGAAGATCTCTCCTAGTTTCTGCAGAACCCCAGGATCTGTATGGACCACGCTCAGACATTGCAGATACCTAGGAGAAGAATAAGAAAACAGATGAATATAAGGCCAGCCACTCATTATCAGGTAGACCTCACAGGGACACCTGATCAGGTCCGGCTGTCAGGTCTACCTGATAGTGTGTGTGATGCTGATGAGATATCAGGTAGACCTGACAGGCGGACCTTTTCAGCCGTACCTGATAGTGACTGTAGGGCCTTTCCAGAGAACTACTTTCAGTCTCATTCTGGCAGTATGCCTATTTCCTATTTTATTCTACTTTGCATACCTACATAGTAAGATCCTTCTTCAAAAGTTAAAGAGCCAAAGGGCCGTGGAGTATGATCGATGGTCATAAACAGAACACATCAGGGTTTTATAGAGATTCTCTCTCTTGGGTTACAAATGTTACAATCTATTGATTGGTTGGCTCTCCTTCTCCATCCTGTTCGATCTTCTGCTATCCCCTTCATCTCCACATAACTCCTACATCCCATATCATCTCTTATCTGATCCATGTGCAATATCGGTAGACCTGACAGGCGGACCTTTTCAGCCGTACCTGATAGTGACTGTAGGGCCTTTCCAGAGAATTACTTTGAGTCTCATTCTGGCAGTATGCCTATTTCCTATTTTATTCTACTTTGCACACCTACATAGTAAGATCCTTCTTCAAAAGTTAAAGAGCCAAAGGGCCGTGGAGTATGATCGATGATCCTAAACGGAACACATCAGGGTTTTATAGAGATTCTCTCTCTTGGGTTACAAATGTTACAATCTATTGATTGGTTGGCTCTCGTTCTCCATCCTGTTCGATCTTCTGCTATCCCCTTCATCTCCACATAACTCCTACATCCCATATCATCTCTTATCTGATCCATGTGCAAGCCACACCGTCGATGGCAAGATCCAATGATTAGCTGCCACTTCACTTCGTCTGGCTGGATGAGGGCAGCCTTCTCGAAGAAAGGGAGAGCCTTTTCTGGCACCCTCATTTCTATGTAGTACGCTCCTAACCAATCCAGCACGAGTAGATTGGACGGGTAGTATCTGTAGGACTGAAAAGAAAGGTGTTTTCAGTAACTTTACAAATCAAGGCCCGGGGATAGCAGCTTAACTCCATACACAAAAAGCCCACTCAGAGGCTTAGATGTAAACAGCCCTTAGATGAACTTTACAAATGCCACCTTGGCTGTGATGGCTTTGATTGTGGTCCACTAACACCTCGAAAATTACAAATCAAGGCCCGGGGATAGCAGCTTAACTCCATACACAAAAAGCCCACTCAGAGGCTTGGATGTAAACAGCCCTTAGATGAACTTTACAAATGCCACCTTGGCTGTGATGGCTTTGATTGTGGTCCACTAACACCTCGAAAAGGAAGGTCCATGCTCTTTAAAAGGTGTTTTCGTCACTCAGTTGAAGGCCCACAACATAAAAGCCTTGAAGGCAGTATGCTCTTTAAAAGGTGTTGTCACTCAGTTGAAGGCCCACAACATAAAAGCCTTGAAGGCAGAACGTCCCGAAATAAATTTTCACTATTGTATTTCTAGGAACAGCAATAGCAAGTAATAGAAATGGCAAGTGCGTACCTCAAAATGGTAGTGGAAAGCTTGCTGTTTGTCTCCTTCCGCTTCGAAGATCTCTCCTTTAGCAAGTAATAGAAATGGCAAGTGCGTACCTCAAAATGGTAGTGGAAAGCTTGCTGTTTGTCTCCTTCCGCTTCGAAGATCTCTCCTCATTCTTGTAAAGCAATATCAAGGTCCAAGCTACTCTCTAAGTCCATTATCTATTACATGGAGATCAGTATGATAAATAGCTAAATATTCGAACCTAATGGTATCGGTCCGTTTTGCAGATCGCCCAGAAATGATTGAAAATATCGGTGAAAAATAAATACCTAGTTTGGTTAAAAGTGTGAAAATGGCCGTTCTTCACTGGTGTTGGTATATTCAATCCCCGCAGGAACACTTACCAAGTTTCCTAGTTACCTACTAGTAGCCCCCTGTCTATGTATAATTTGGAGCACCCTTCCCCCCCAGGCGAAACCTTAAGAGAGACCAAAAGTATAGGTAATACGTAACTACTGTCACTGATGATTTCGAAGAATTATGTCACCTCCTTTCTTTCTCCTTCATTCCCGTGTCCTCTTTCATCC
Source organism: Diaphorina citri (assembly GCF_000475195.1). Taxonomy (NCBI): domain Eukaryota; kingdom Metazoa; phylum Arthropoda; class Insecta; order Hemiptera; family Psyllidae; genus Diaphorina; species Diaphorina citri. The sequence goes on along the minus strand of NW_007377538.1, from coordinate 93,798 downwards.
TCCTGTATCTCTAATTGTCCCTCTTCCTTTGTGTCTACTCCTTCTTCACTGTCGCCCTCTTCTTTAAATCCACCACTTTCTTCTCCTTCCATGTCCCTTCTTTTCTCTCTTACTTTCTCCTCAGTCCGTCCCTTTCTTTCTCTTTCATTCCCGTGTCCTCTTTCATCCTCCTGTATCTCTAATTGTCCCTCTTCCTTTGTGTCTACTCCATCTTCACTGTCGCCCTCTTCTTTAAATCCACCACTTTCTTCTCCTTCCATGTCCCTTCTTTTCTCTCTTACTTTCTCCTCAGTCCGTCTGGATTTCTCCCTTTGGTTTTTTTCTGCTCCATTATCTTCTTTCTTAGTCCTTCCTCATCTCTCTCTCTCTCTCTCTCTCTTTCTTTCTTTCTTTCTCTGCTCTTTGCTTCCATCCTTTTCTCTATCTTTCAGCATTCCTTTCTTACTCTTCTTTCTTTCTTCTTCATTCCCGTGTCCTCTTTCATCCTCCTGTATCTCTAATTGTCCCTCTTCCTTTGTGTCTACTCCTTCTTCACTATCGCCCTCTTCTTTAAATCCACCACTTTCTTCTCCTTCCATGTCCCTTCTTTTCTCTCTTACTTTCTCCTCAGTCCGTCTGGATTTCTGCTTCTTCACTATCGCCCTCTTCTTTAAATCCACCACTTTCTTCTCCTTACATGTCCCTTCTTTTCTCTCTTACTTTCTCCTCAGTCCGTCTGGATTTCTCCCTTTGGTTTTTTTTTCTGCTCCATTATCTTCTTTCTTAGTCCTTCCTCATCTCTCTCTCTCTCTCTCTTTCTTTCTTTCTTTCTCTGCTCTTTGCTTCCATCCTTTTCTCTATCTTTCAGCATTCCTTTCTTACTCTTCCTCAATATCTGTCCATCTCCTCCCATTTCTCTCACAAACGTTTCGTACGCTCTTTGCTTCCATCCTTTTCTCTATCTTTCAGCATTCCTTTCTTACTCTTCCTCAATATCTGTCCATCTCTTTCTTTCTCTGCTCTTTGCTTCCATCCTTTTCTCTATCTTTCAGCATTCCTTTCTTACTCTTCCTCAATATCTGTCCATCTCCTCCCATTTCTCTCACAAACGTTTCGTACCTTTCCACTCTAATAATGTGTTGTGCATTTGTTCAATTAATTCAACCCATTGGGTAAATTCAACAGCTGTGAAAGAAATAGACTAGAAACTGAAATCATCACTATCATCTTTATCATCAACATCATCATCATCAGCAGCATCTTCCATTGTTTCAATGCAGTCATTGTCTTTATCGTCATCACGAATGTTAGCATCACTATTGTGATTTACTAGGATATTCCCACTCTAATAATGTGTTGTGCATTTGTTCAATTAATTCAACCCAATGGGTAAATTCAACAGCTGTGTCTGTAGTGAAAGAAATAGACTAGAACCTGAAATCATCACTAGCATCTTTATCATCAACATCACCATCATCATCAGCAGCATCTTCCATTGTTTCAATACAGTCATTGTCTTTATCGTCATCACGAATGTTAGCATCACTATTGTGATTTACTAGGATATTATCACTAGTATCACCATCATTGTGATTTACTAATATGCTTCTGGTCTTGCAACTGTCATTGTAGTCTTCCTCAGCAAAACAATTGATTATCCTATTTGTCTAGTCATTATCAGAGAGTATATTAGCAATAGTATTGTTATCACTATCAGCAGCCACTTCAGACTTATCTGGCACTGGAAGTGAAATTTAGAAAACTAAAAAGATCAGGAAACCTTCCGATTTACAGTGAGATACTCGCACTACATACATAAGTAAAACTTCCAACCTCACTTTTCTGTTAATGAAGTCTGGAGCATGGATTTGGGAGTGTTGTTTGATTTCCAAATTAGCAATAGTATTGTTATCACTATCAGCAGCCACTTCAGACTTGTCTGGCACTGGAAGTGAAATTTAGAAAACTAAAAAGGTCAGGAAACCTTCCGATTTACAGTGAGATACTCGTACATTGCTATATAGGCACTACATACATGAGTAAAACTTCCAACCTCACTTTTCTGTTAATGAAGTCTGGAGCATGGATTTGGGAGTGTTGTTTGATTTCCAAGTGACTTTCCTTCGTTGTCAATGTTTCCGTCAACATAATGAAGAACTGCGTCAAGAATTTCGTCTCGTTTGACCTCTCTTCTGTTTGTTTTACTCATCCAGCAAAATTCCTATTTCCATAAAGATTTGCATGACAATGGACAATCATACTATTCCGCGCCAATTTTCACGTTTCGAACTTGACCGTCGCGCGTTATCCATCATTAGAATATTTGATTGATCTCTATCCAGCAAGGTGTGACAATGAGAAGAAAGCGGAGATGACCTGAAGGTGAGGTTAGATGAGATGTAAGTGAGGTTAGAGATGGGTAAAGGTGAGGTTAGAGAGATGAGGCTAATATATCACGCGACCCGTCTCAATGGACAATCATACTATTCCACGCCAATTTTCACGTTTCGAACTTGACCGTCGCGCGTTATCCATCATTAGAATATTTGATTGATCTCTATCCAGCAAGGTGTGACAATGAGAAGAAAGCGGAGATGACCTGAAGGTGAGGTTAGACGAGATGGGTAAAGGTGAGGTTAGAGAGATGAGGCTAATATATCACGCGACCCGTCCCATGGGTTTGTTGACCCAGGAAATGTAGCTGTTAGTTTATGAACTTGACATTAGCATTCAAGCTGTCATCAAGTTGCCCTGGCTTTGACCTCCGGATGGGTAAAGGTGAGGTTAGATGAGATGTAAGTGAGGTTAGAGATGGGTAAAGGTGAGGTTAGAGAGATGAGGCTAATATATCACGCGACCCGTCCCATGGGTTTGTTGACCCAGATGGGTAAAGGTGAGGTTAGAGAGATGAGGCTAATATATCACGCGACCCGTCCCATGGGTTTGTTGACCCAGGAAATGTAGCTGTTAGTTTATGAACTTGACATTAGCATTCAAGCTGTCATCAAGTTGCCCTGGCTTTGACCTCCGTTACCTACTTATGCTTAGCTCTTTATTTGCCAACGCAAAGAATCATTCGTAAAAACAAATAAAGAATTATCATGTCTTGTAATTGAAAGTAAAAACAAACAAATCAACACGACTCCAATGTCCGAAAAAGTGAAGGTGTTCTCATTATGTCGCGGGTCACGCTAACAGTGCTAACACCCACACCGGGGCAAGAGCATCACGACTAAAACAACGTGGTGTCCTATTCACACCAACTAGAACTGCTCTATTCACAATTTCACACTCAAGATAGAAGGAACTGTTGAGAATGTCCGTTCTGTCATCACCATTTGGCTACAGCTGAATCTTAAACAACAACAACAATAACACTGAAGAATTGTCCGGCATCGGAACCCTTGCACAATCATGGATGTGAAGGAGTTTGACGGAACTCGAGAGCAACATACTTACACCATTAGACTCTTAGACACAATTAGACATAAATCAGGAGACGTCTGATCGTGTGACATTATGCAGAATCGCGTGTCCTATGTGTCCTGGTTACAAAGGTACGAAGACACCTGTGGTGGATTTCACCAACCTTTTTTTAGCCCCTAACAGCCTGTTAAACCTACACAAATAAAATTGAACTCAAGATATTCCAGAAAAAACTCATTAGGACTGGGACTCGTAACTTGCAGCCTCGAATTATCCCGAAAATGAGTCCAATCATGGAATAGCCGATCAATCCGGGTATCTGTTTGGTATAGGTTGACCTTCAATTAACCTCAACGCTGGTAAAAACAAACTATAAACCGACTTCTGGAAGTTCTGATATTGGTCAATTTCAGCAGGGACACTATATTTGATAGCATTTCCAAATAATTTTCATTACTGTTTAAATCCTTTTGGTTCTTCAAATTGTAAACTCTTGAAATATTTTCTTCTGTTCACAGGATGTGGTTAGCACACTATATTTGATAGCATTTCCACATAATTTTCATTACTGTTTAAATCCTTTTGGTTCTTCAAATTGTAAACTCTTGAAATATTTTCTTCTGTTCACAGGATGTGGTTAGCAGGTCTCTTGGTAGCAAGTTTGGTGGCTGTGAGCAAAGCATTAGACAATGGAGTAGCCCTGACGCCACCCATGGGCTGGCTAGCATGGGAAAGGTTCCGGTGTAATACAGACTGTAAAAATGACCCCGAGAACTGTATCAGGTAAGTGAAAATTGGAAAGTTTTACAGTGTAAAATCTCTGGTGCCCATAACCTCTAAACTTTTTAATAATGAAGAACACAGGATATACTTTGAAAAGACAAGGTATGTATTAGAAAAGAAGGGAACAATCTCTGATGGTATGAAAATAGAAGGTTTGGCCCTATACTAAGTCCACCCTTCGAAGTTCGGCCCTACAGGTGAGAGAAGGCACTTTGGTACATTCATCATCCCGTCAATCATAATCTAGAGATGCTATTATTCTATCATGATAATCATACGTCTACACTTTACCATGTATGTATTAGAAAAGAAGGGAACAATCTCTGATGGTATGAAAATAGAAGGTTTGGCCCTGTACTAAGTCCACCCTTCGAAGTTCGGCCCTACAGGTGAGAGGAGGCACTTTGGTACATTCATCATCCCGTCAATCATAATCTAGAGATGCTATTATTCTATCATGATAATCATACGTCTACACTTTACCATGGAAAGTTTTTCCCCCTTTTCTGAAGAAGTCTGATACTGAAACAACGGAGGTCTTGTCGTCCCAGAATTGAGAAGACAAGGAGGTCAGGATAGGAGAAAACCGGCCGTTCCGAGAACGAACCTTGTCTGTTCAACTGTTCAGGATAAATTTCGCCCCGGGCGGGAATCAGCGATCTAGCGCTTACAATGTAGGTGCACTACCGTCCAAGCTAACCAGTTTAGCTAAAGATTTCACCGTGATCCTTCAAGATTTATTGGGATGGAAGAGGTCAAGCTGTGATCCTCCCACCACTCGATGTATGCTCCCACGATAACCTGATGATTGCTATTAATTTCCTATTGAACTTCTTCGATTCCGTCTACAGTGAGGGTCTACACTCTACAGTGCACACCTTACAATTTAGCCCACTTGTAGAGTCTACATCTCTACAAGTCTACTTCACGGTCAATTCGGTAGGTCTAACTGTTGAAAAGTTCTGAGGAAAATCTAGTCTTTAGGACATCAGGTACACGAGTTGGCAATTTTCCCATTAAAACATTTAAAACAAGGGCGGCCTCTAATCAAAATACTTCTAATTATAATATGTTCCTCTAACTCTGCATAATCTAGACTCTAGAGTCTAGATTATGGTAGATAATCTAGCGTCAATTAAATTCTCCTCCTTGTCCCCTTTCTTATTCTAATTTTTCTTTAAAGAAGGTAGGTGTAAGTGTATGAGTTGTTGTTGTTGTTTTTAACGTTTCCGACAGCATCAGCTTCACAATTCCGTTTCTAAATCTAGGAACTTCGCCACCGTCACAGGATCAGTCCAGAGGGAGGTTGGATCCAGAGTTGTGGGTTTGGATGTGTATGAGTAAACATACTTAGATAGTAGATAATTATGTAAGTTTATAGTCTCTGTATAGCTGTAGTGTATACCTATACTCTATGTGTATAGGGACGTTCATTATAAATTCATAATTATTATAATTATTGTGGTTGCTAACCGTAATTATCAAGTGGTCTACACAACATTAAAGCCACCCTGTTGCTTCAAGACCAAGTCCATCAAATTCAAAATCTCTGAAGCATGCTACATTTTGCCTCAGTTTAATTGCGCCTTTTTACAGGCATACGCACCATACACATTAGCAATTTTATTATAGGCAGACTGATTTGAATTTTATTGTTACCAATTTAATGGTCAGGATTGGCAGGAAAGTGCCGAGCTAATTCAAAATCTCTGAAGCATGCTACATTTTGCCTCAGTTTAATTGCGCCTTTTTACGGGCATACGCACCATACATATTACACACATTAGCAATTTTATTATAGGCAGACTTATTTGAATTTTATTGTTACCAATTTAATGGTCAGGATTGGCAGGAAAGTGCCGAGCTTTGAATGGAAGTCAACTTTCTAATAGATGCCTATTTGCCTATTGTAAGGAGAGTGTCTTCAAATCTTCAATTAATATCAAATGGGCTCTTGAACTGAAGATAAGATAACACACGCTGAGAGATTGCTGAAGGTATTTTCTTACAAATTTAATTGTACTGCTCGCATAGGACTGAAAACTCCCTTTATTCCAGCAGTAGGCTACTACCTAAATACTATTATTGTGGTCAAATTCTCAAAATATATTGAGGATAAAATTCCACACCTCTGCTGGGATTGAAACCACGCCCTCCTGTTTGCCAGGCGAGCGTCTCGACCACTACGCCAACGAGGATAAAATAACACAGGGCTTGCCCTCTCTTGTTTCAGATTCACAGCAAAGGTCTCAAGTTCGGTATGTACGAGGACTATGGCAACTACACATGCGCGGGATATCCCGGTATTCTGGGATACCTAGAACGGGATGCCTACAGCTTCGCTGAATGGAATGTGGACTACATCAAAATCGACGGCTGTTACTCGCACCCCAGTGATATGGACAGAGGTAAGACTACAAGTTATCCTAATTATCAGATTTCGCTCACGGCCAGACTAGTTAGCTTGTTTGGTAGCGCGTCTGCCTTGTAAGGGCTAGGCCGCAGGTTCGATTCCCGCTCGGGGCAGATTTTATCCTGAACGGATAAGGTTCGTTCTCGAAACGGCTGGCTTTGTCCTATCCTGTCTTCCTTCTCTCTTTGATTTCGGGACGATCAGACCTTGGGCAGTTGCAGTTCCCTCTGCCAAACCTCTTGAAAAGAGAATAATCAAAATTACCTCCTTTTTCTTTCCCTGAGGGGAAGCAAAGTGTTAAGTGTCACCTCACGGCACAAAGTCTCACTCTTGAAGACCTTTGTGACCTCGAAGGTAACCTATATTCCACATTAGTATTCAATATACTCAGCTCTGATTGGCTGGCATGAGTCCTGTACACACGAGTTCCAAGTAAAACGTGATCTAGATTATAGTCATTGAATATATCAATAGTACCTATATACATACTACCTATGTATAACTATATAACTATACATAGAGCCATGGACATTGAGTCTAACTAGAATGGTGCATACTATGTAGTACATAAATCAACTGTTTAGCAATGAACATGGTCATAGTTTGGTTCCTATGTAATAAATGTTACATAAATGATGCTGCCCGGTACAAGTAGATATAGGTATGTGCTCTGGTCGATACAGTATGGTCGAAAATGTGTAAACGGTAGTGGGCCAAGTCTTATTAAAAGTTGTTCTTAGAATACTTATCTATGATTATGGAATTTGGGATCAGGCAAATGTGCTTTGCTTTCCTTGTGAGTTCCATTCCATTAAATAAGTTCATCTTGTTTTTTTTTTTATGATCACAAAAAGATTCACTTACGAGACAATCAACCCCTTTTCAATAATTTGAAGGGGAGTTAACGTTCCATGAATTTGAACCAATGTTGATGAAGTAAGGAAGCTAATCAATCAGAATAATCTCACACTCCATACGTAATAATTATATTAATTAAAAACGAGATACGAATAAAAACAAAATGGTTATCTAGTTATACATAATATACGATAGGCCTCTATTATTATAATTACTTGGGCTTGGCATGCAGCTAATCATATTTCTGGTTTTCCCGATCCCGCAACAATGTTTGAGGTTTGAGTCCCAAACCAGATTGAGTCGTCCATCCTCGCGATGTTACGAGTATGCAGAAAATAGCCAACCACCGTCACCACCTACCTCGGAAGCTAACCAGGGCCTACCACAAAGAGGTTTTGATCTGGTCCCATACACCCCGGGTAGCTCCTTAAGGAGGTCCAAAACCAGCAGTTTACGAATTGTTGTGAGGGGAGGCCCATTTTTGTAGTTATCCGCTGAATCTAGTTAGGACAAAGAGGCCCAAAACCAGTAGTTCGTTAAGTGTTGCTACGAGAGGCCCATTATTAGAGATAGCCCCGAAGCCTGGTTAGGTAAAGGAAGCCCAAAAGCAGCCGTTTGTGATGTGTTGCGAGGAAAGGCCAAAGGCCCATAGTTGGAGATAGCCCCAAAGCCCGGTTTGTCCGTGGACGGTCCTGGAATTCCTGGAAATGTCCACAATTACACACGACACGTAGTTCGTACTTTATGGTTCTTGAGGTCTCTTAGGTGTGGACCTACACCTTTGTCATAATTATCCGGACACCTTGTTGATTATCCCTAGAACGGGATGCCTACAGCTTCGCTGAATGGAATGTGGATTACATCAAAATCGACGGCTGTTACTCGCACCCCAGTGATATGGACAGAGGTAAGACTACAAGTTATCCTAATTATCAGATTTCGCTCACGGCCAGACTAGTTAGCTTGTTTGGTAGCGCGTCTGCCTTGTAACTCTTGGGGCTAGGCCGCAGGTTCGATTCCCGCTCGGGGCAGATTTTATCCTGAACGGATAAGGTTCGTTCTCGAAACGGCTGTTTTTGTCCTATCCTGTCTTTCTTCTCTCTTTGATTTCGGGACCATAAGACCTTGGGCAGTTGCAGTTCCCTCTGCCAAACCTCTTGAAAAAAGAATAATCAAAATTACAGGCTACAGGATACAGGTAAGTGTTTACTTTCTGTTACCCTAGTTAAGGTGAGAAACTGCAGGGTTTAATTTCTATTACGTTTCTATTGCCCTAGTTAGGATAGGAAACGTCAGGGGTAGCCTCCGTGGCCGTGGCCGAATGTTGTAGCCTCGCACGCCGGAGGTCCCGGGTTCGATTCCGGGCGGAATCGAAGTTCTTTCGGCTCTGTGCTTGGAGTTCGGGGTGCACTCAGCCTCGTCAGGACAACTGAGTAGCTACCTTAATCGAGTATCTATTAACTTCACCCAACCTGAATGTGGCCGTAAAAAGCCAGCAGAACGCAAGTGTCCATCCGAATTAGGACAGTAGAAACAGATGAAATTAACAGGCTATCGCCGATGGTGGAAATTCAGGCAGTACCATTGCACACTCTGGTGGAGTTTTTGTTACCCCGGAAGCTAATACATACAGAATACAGAACTTCGAACTTAACATTTTCTTCTTTTTTTCTCAGGATCTATACGAAGACGTAGACTACGGTATTCTCACCCCTCTGACCAAGATCAAGGTCAAAGTAAACCCCTCTGGTGTGGTCATCCTGAGAGCTGACGTCCAACCTTCGTACAAAGTGCCCTTCCGTCCCAACTATCTAGCTTCGACCACTGCCTACCACCCATTTCTGCAGTACAACACGTTGAAAAAGAAATAAAACCCATGTACCTCCTCCCAGAGCTTTCTGAGGGGACAAAAAACAGTGCCTTTCTTTTTATTTCTTCCTCCAAACCCTCAAAAAATCTAGCATTGCAGTCTATTTTCAACAGGATGATTAAAGAATAAGTGCCCCCCCCTCCCCCAAGCAGTAGAATAGGCTCTAACCTACTACTTGGGGGGTGGGGGAATGGTACAACTTCTAACACTATTCGACTTACAGTTGAAAAGTTACGGGTTTGATGGTAGGTACTGAAACTCAGAACTCACCAGAAAATAGATGAACGACAAATTCGTAGCGGCTGAGCTGGTCATTTCATCGCAAGACTTCAACACGTCCACTGCTTGGCTCACGTCATTCATTCGGAGGAATGTCACTGCCTTGTTAATCTCCAAATCTTGAGCTAGAGAAGAGTGTGCTGAATTTCGGATGCTTTGAACACACCTGAGCAGAATCCAAACATTTTCTTATAAGTTTCATAGAGGGAACTGTAACTGCTAAGGTCTTATCATCCCGAAAGCCAAGAGAAAAGAAAGACAGGATAGAAGAAAGCCAGCCGTTCCGAGAACGAACATTATCCGTTCAGGATAAAATCCGCCCCAGGAGGGAATCAAACGCGCGTCCTCGCGCTTACAAGGCAGACGCGTTACCCTCAAAGTTAACTAGGCCGGCAATATATTCCTCCTTTAGTGGATAGGCCAAAAGAACGAAGATTTCGAATATATTATTATGTGCCGACCTACGACTTACCTTATTCATGATTCAAATTAAGATTAACAGTGCTCCAGATTACAAGTGGAAAGAAGTGAAAGACTTACCAATTGTAGCCATTGCTGAAATTGTCTTCAATGCTAGGCGCAATCAGTTTGGCCGAAGTCAGAATACACTTCTCAGCCTCGTGTTTCATTTCCCGGTGTAGCTGACTAAGGGCATCGTTGCGAACCGCTTCTAGGAGTAGATTCTCATTGACATCCGACTGTGGAAGGAAAGGGTCCCGAAGGAAATCAAATCAATCAAATCGTGAATATTTGTTTTAAAGCAGAGCCTTATCACAACTTTTGTGGATATCACCGATTTACTAAGTGCTTCCTTTGCAATCAATTTCCAGCTTTCAATATTTTTAACACTGGTAATGCCGCAACTGGACGCTACTCAATTGAAGTAGCAACTCAATTGTCCTCACGAGGCTGATTGAGCCAAGCACAGAGCCGAAAAAACTTCGACCCCGCAGGGAATTGAACCCGGGACCTCCGACGTGCAAGCCTAATGTGATATCCACTCGGCCACGGGGGTTGGCTCCGAAGGATTTTTATTTTTTATTCAAATTTGTTAATTTCTTTATTATTGTCAAAAGACTTTTATCCTAGATGTCAGAAGACCCTAGATGTCAGAAGACTTTATCCTAGATGACATTAGACTCTTTTAATTATTCTGATATTCTGAATTTGATTGTGGCTTTTGAACTGAAGAACGCCCAACAATCAAGGAACACGGAGTTCATAGATGCTAATGCGGACCGCCCGGCCCAAGGCCGTATAAAAAATGTTATTGAGGGCTTGGGGGGGACAAGAGTCCAAAATGCTATGTACCGGGAGTCAATCCTATGTAATTTTAACGCCGAACCGAATGGTGCAAGTTTTACAACTATTGAAATTACAGTTGAAAAGTTACGGGCTCAATACTCCCCTGTGTGAAGGGATTTTACTAGTTTTTTCGTTTCCTCGTCACAATTTACATATAATAAGAAAGAATGCTTAGTGTACTGATGACTTTTATTTAGCAAAAAACTGATTTTACGGGGTGTTTTTTTTTTCCTATGAGGTGTACCGGGGGGGTGCTCCAAATTTTCGGAGTTCGACCCATAGTAAAAGAGCAAAAATGAAGCAAATAAGGCCCTGACACTGCCCAATAATGGTCATTTCAACTCACGCTATTACTGTGGTATCGCTCCGGAGGGTCCACGAGCAGAGGGACTTCCAAGAGTTTCAGGAACCCTTGTTTCATCTTATCCTTGTTCTCCAGGGCAAAGTAGCAGATGATCGCATGCAGTCCTGCCTTGAAGTCGGGTTTCTCCTGTAGGATGAACTCATACGTTGAACAGGCTTCGTCATATTGGTGCATCTTCACCAGGAGAACACCGATGTTGTGCAGGATCTTCATCCTGTGAAACCAATCGGGAAGAAGAAGAAGAAAAAATGAATTTATTTAATTTCATTCTGACCTTCTACGAAGAGTACCTTAACTACAGCATATCCATCAATTACAGCAAGTTTTACAACTATTGAAATTACAGTTGAAAAGTTACGGGCTCAATACTCCCCTGTGTGAAGGGATTTTACTAGTTTTTTCGTTGAGAATTCAAACATTTTCTTTTAAATAAGTTTCATAGAGGGAACTGTAACTGCTAAGGTCTTATCATCCCGAAAGGTAAGAAAAAAGGAAGACAGGATAGGAGAAAGCCAGCCGTTCCGAGAAAGAACCTTATCCGTTCAGGATAAAATCCGCCCCGGGCGGAAGTCAATCCCGCGAACTGGTGCTTACAAGGCAGACGCGTGGATATTCCTCCTTTAGTGGATGTGTCAAAGGAACAAAGATTTCGAATATGTTATGTGCCGACCTAGATCTTATTTATGATTCAAATTAATATTAACAGTGCTCCAGATTATAAGTGGAAAGAAGTGAAAGCCTTACCAATTGTAGCCATTGCTGAAATTGTCCTCAATGCTAGGCGCAATCAGTTTGGCCGAAGTCAGAATACATTTCTCCGCCTCATGTTTCATTTCCCGGTATAGCTGACTAAGGGCATCGTTGCGAACCGCTTCTAGGAGTAGATTCTCATTGACATCCGACTGTGGAAGGAAAGGGTTCCGAAGGAAATCAAATCAATCAAATCGTGAAAATTTGTTTTAAAGCAGAGCCTTATCACAACTTTTGTGGATATCACCGAATTACTAAGTGCTTCCTTTGCAATCAATTTCCATCTTTCAATAATTTTTACACTGGTAATGCCGCTACTGGACGCTACTCGATTGAAGTAGCGACTCAATTGTCCTCACGAGGCTGAGTGAGCCAAGCACAGAGCCGAAAAAACTTCGACCCCGCAGGGAATTGAACCCGGGACCTCCGGCGTGCAAGCCTAATGTGATACCCACTCGGCCACGGAGGTTGGCTCCGAAGGATTTTTATTCAAATTTGTTAATTTTTTTATTATTGTCAGAAGACTTTTATCCTAGATGTCAGAAGACTTTATCCTAGATGACATTAGAAGGAACACGAAGTTCATAGATGCTAATGTGGACCGCCCGGCCCAGGGCCGTATAAAAAATGTTATTGAGGGGTTGGGAGGGCAAGAGTCCAAAATGCTATGTACCGGGGGGTGCTCCAAATTTCCGAAATTCGACCCATAGTAAAAGAGCAAAAATGAAGCCAATAAGGCCCTGACACTGCCCAATAATGGTCATTTCAACTCACGCTATTACTGTGGTATCGCTCCGGAGGGTCCACCAGCAGAGGGACTTCCAGGAGTTTCAGGAACCCTTGTTTCATCTTATCCTTGTTCTCCAGGGCAAAGTAGCAGATGATCGCATGCAGTCCTGCCTTGAAGTCGGGTTTCTCCTGTAGGATGAACTCATACGTTGAACAGGCTTCGTCATATTGGTGCATCTTCACCAGGAGAAAGAGTTTCAGGAACCCCTGTTTCATCTTATCCTTGTTCTCCAGGGCAAAGTAGCAGATGATCGCATGGAGTCCTGCCTTGAAGTCGGGTTTCTCCTGTAGGATGAACTCATACGTTGAACAGGCTTCGTCATATTGGTGCATCTTCACCAGGAGAACACCGATGTTGTGCAGGATCTTCATCCTGTGAAACCAATCGGGAAGAAGAAGAAGAAGAAGAAGAAGAAGAAAAAATGAATTTATTTAATTTCATTCTGACCTTCTACGAAGAGTACCTTAACTACAGCATATCCATCAATTACATCATATAACATTACTAAACTTGCTGCTGAGAAATCATCGTCATACTACTAATCCCCGGAATGATTTTTGTTTGATAGAGATAGGGGTTTTAACGACCAGGAAAAGCTAGCAGCACTCGATTGCCCAGATGGTCACCCATCCAAGTACTAACCATGGACACGCTATGTTTCTTAACTTCAGGGGTCCAACATTTAACCAAGATTTTCCCTTTATTCATCACCTTCTGATGTTGAAAGTTTGAAACGGGTATTAACCCTAGAAGCGTAAGGCTGTGTCCACACACAGTCGACGCCGTCGATCGATGTCGCGGTCGACTGAAACCTTGACAACATAGATTCACCCCGTCACCTCGTCGGTCGTTCGACCATTGATCGACGGCCTCGACTATGTGTGGACACAGCTTGAGGAGGAAATCCACTCACCTGAGTGACTTGTGCGTGTTGGGAACTTGATCCAAAGCCATGCGATACATTTTGATTGCCTTCTGGTACTGACCGAGCTGAACATAGATATTCCCCATGTTCACTTTCAACCGGTGAGCATTGGTGAACATTTTGTTCTTGGTTATCACCTGGTAAGTGTTCAGAGCCTCGTAGTACATTTCATTGTTGGCATACTGGTTGGCCAGGTTGAATAACATCTGAAACACAACAACATTTAGTTACATGACAGCTAGTCGGTAGCAGAATTTTTAGGATGGTACCTATAATTTTTTAAGCGAAAATCAGCATCAACAAATAGTGCTCCTCTTCTATCACATATCAAGAAAAGAGGGACTTGATATGCTATACAAACCCTTTAACCAAAATTCACTTAAACATCCATCGGGTACCTATAATTTTTTAAGCGAAAATCAGCATCAACAAGTAGTGCTCCTCTTCTATCACATATCAAGAAAAGAGGGACTTGATATGCTATACAAACCCTTTAACCAAAATTCACTTAAACATCCATCCCGAAATGAAACATGATATTTCTTACCAAAGGCTTAGGCCAGCCACTCACTATCAGGTAGACCTGACAAATACGGCTGAATAGGTCCACCTGTCAGGTCTACCTGATAGTGATGTAGCTGGCCTTAGTTGAAGCGCCTAATAATGGAGGAAAAGATGCTAATTAAAGTACTTACGTGATACCTACTTTACATAGTATCCTACTGTAAATACCTATTAATGTTCTGTTACCAAATAAAGAAGTACCTATTTGGCTAAAAAAAGTCAAAATTCCTGAGGCAATACCGAAAAGGTGAGCTCAATATTGTGTGAGTCAGCATGGCCAAACTGTTCCTGCAGCTTCGTCAGGTCTACCTGATAGTGGTCAGGTCTACCTGATAGTGAGAAGCTGGCCTTAGTTGAAGCGCCTAATAATGGAGGAAAAAATGCTAATTAAAGTACGTGATACCTACTTTACATAGGTAGTATCCTACTATAAATACCTATTAATGTTCTGTTACCAAATAAAGAAAGTATTTGTCTAAAAAAAGTCAAAATTCCTGAGGCAATACCGAAAAGGTGAGCTCAATATTGTGTGAGTCAGCATGGCCAAACTGTTCCTGCAGCTTGATCAGCACTCTTTCCTTATTGGACGCAAGCTTGGCCTTCTCCAATGCTGCCTTGAAGTCCTGGTTGCGCGCGCAGATGCAGGATTCGTCGATAAGGCCGATTATTTCCTGCTCCATCCTTTCGAACTTCTCTTCTGGTCTGGAAAAAGAGACAGATAAATGGATTTTAAAATGATAAGGTGTGTCCAATCATAGTTGATCGATTTAAAACGATAAGATGTGTCCAAGCATAGTTGATCGATTTAAAACGATAAGATGTGTCCAAGTCCAAGCATAGTTGATCGATTTAAAACGATAAGGTGTGTCCAAGTCCAAGCATAGTTGATCGATTTAAAACGATAAGGTGTGTCCAAGCATAGTTGATCGATTTAAAACGATAAGGTGTGTCCAAGCATAGTTGATCGATTTAAAACGATAAGATGTGTCCAAGTCCAAGCATAGTTGATCGATTTAAAACGATAAGATGTGTCCAAGCATAGTTGATCGACGACGATGACGAGACGTATTTTCAGACTTTTCTTGTTTCTTGAAGACTTCTCTGAAGAGAACTCAATGTCATGTCAGATGACATTCTCACCAAATTATGTCCTGTCAGATGACATGGCAATCTTCTCATGACCTATCATACTTACTTAAGTACCTATCATAATAATATGAAAGGGATGCGAATTGTCACAAAGGAAAAGGAAATGGTTTGTCATACAGTTGTCATAATAAGTCCTTCACATGATGTATAGCTTATGGGGGAGGGATGCGAATTGTCACAAAGGAAAAGGAAATGGTTTGTCATACAGTTGTCATAATAAGTCCTTCACATGATGTATAGCTTATGGGGATAGATGCAACCAAGATACCTAGTTAGTAGGTATCATGTGAAAAACAATAAAATCATAGTAGCTACCGATTTATCCAGAATCTAGGTACTTAGCTACTTAGTTATTACTTCTTACATGGTATGCGATTTTTGTTGTGTTGTTGTTACTTGGTGCCTAGGTAGGTGTTATTACAAAATAAGTATTGTATGGTGCTTGTGACAAAACGAAAATTAGTTGGTTATACCAGCCTATATTGAGGTGTGTCTACTCACAGTCAACCGGACTGTCGATCGATGTCGACTGAACCGTCCACACTGCCTCGACAACATAGATTCATCTCGTCTCGTCTCGTTTAATTTCGTTTCATACTAGTTAGCTTGGAGGTTAGCCGGGTTAGCGCGTCTGCCTTGTAAGGAAAAGGTCTCGGGTTCGATTCCCGCCTGAGGAGAACATCATCCAAACCAGATGAGGTTCGTTCTCGGAACTGCCATCTTTCTTCTATCCTGTCCTGGCTGTCCTTCTTTCTTCGATTTCGGGACGATATAAGACCTCTGTCAAATCTCTCTTTGGAAAAAAATTATTTTTTTAGGTGCAAAGTACATTCCCTACACAAACATACTTTTCCTCCGCTTTAGGAGATCGCATTGACAGCTCTGGGCGACTCGCTGCCTGGTTGAGAGGATCGAAGATGTTCCTGGTCTTATTGGTGGATGTGTAGCCCGCACCGCGCACCCCCGTCATTGGGCGACTGATGGTCATCTCACTGCCAGACACGACTGACTGAAAATAACAGGGCACGGTAGAAAAGGTGAGAGAAAATTCAGAGGGTGGAGTTACAGGAGTTTATGCTTAGTACTTAGTATATACTATGTCCCAGTCCCCATAATATGTCAAAATCCCCATAATATACGTTAAAATATATAAGACCTTGGTTAGACTGCGGGGGTAGGGACTTTTCAGTCCTATCCCAGCAGGATAAACAAGCCTTGTTAAAGATTAACCTCCCTTAGCGTCGGTCAACCTATTGAATCTGAGGCTGTTTCCCAAAGCCAGGATCTTAAGAATATATACAATGCTGAATTCTACTTGGTTAATCGTTTGTATGAATTTTAAACTCGTGTTACCCGGAAACGCTGGCATTTTTTTTCCTCAAAAGAGGAAATAATAAAAGGGAAAAGAATATTGCACAATACTTACTCCTGTACCATGTGTCATTCTGATTCCACCAGTAGGAGGTTTGATCATGATCTGAAATTAGTTCAGTTCCAATAATAAATAAAGGATCCATTTTCAAATTTCTAGAAAGTTGGGTAGATATTTCCAAGGTCAAGGACTGCTCAAATCAGGTTAGGTTAAGCTTATACGAATCTACGCTCAAATCAGGGACCTATTCCCCTTCCTTTATAAGGGAATAAAAAGAGCTCCTCAATAATAAATTCTTGTCCTACCGAGGTCGAGTGAAAAAACCGCTATCAAGCTTGCCACAAATGTCTTTCTCCAGTTTAATACACTTCGATAAATTTAATGACTTCGCAAGGTCTCGAACCACCAATCTCCAGATCCCGAAGTCCACAGTGATAACCACTGAGGTGGACAGTTTTGCATTAGGAACTGGTGCCGATTCAAGTTCTGATTAGGTACTGTTCAAGTTCCAAATTGACACAATAGGCCATATTCTTTCTTTAGTCGTCATACGAAATTGATGACTAAAAAAAGTCACATAATAAAATATGGCTATACTTACCGAAGGTCTTCTAGCATAGGATGTATACAGGGCCTGCTGGAACATTTCATCGTTGTCCAAATCTTGAGTGTTAAACGCGGACGGGTACTCGTTGTACCCTGAATATAGGTCGTCCTCTTCAGGACCCCTGGGATATATTTGTGTCATGTCCGAAGGGAAATGTCACGCCAAGTAAAAGGAACACTAGGGGAAATAATCCTCGAAAGCAAACACAAGCAACCCTTACTTTAGGTGCAGGGTAGTGCTTCAGGCCAAGTTCCGGGCTCCGCACTCAATGCCTAATTGCCTGTAGGTAATTCTTTCAATGTTTTTCTAGTTTCTATTTAATAACAAATCTCTAATCAACTCTAATGTAAGATTATTAGATCACCCAAATTTAATTTTTTTAGGACAGAAAATTTGTAGGCACTTCAAAGAAGATGTCAAAAATCAAAACTTTCTAGCACACTCAAAGTTGAGCTTGGGCACACTTTTGATTCATAACTTTGAATCTTCGAAAAATTATCTAATAGAGTTGTTCATGCTAAGTAATCAGAACAATGGTAAAAATAAAAAAGTAGGGTAAAATTTAATTTTTTAGGACAGAAAATCTGTAGGCACTTCAAAGTAGATATCAAAATTCAATACTTTCTAGCACACTCAAAGTTGAGCTTGGGCACACTTTTCATTCATAACTTTGAATCTTCGAAAAATTATCTAATAGAGTTGTTCATGCTAAGTAATCAGAACAATGGTAAAAATAAAAAAAGTAGGGTAATGAAAATAAACTAGTAACAAGAAGTAAGAATTCACTGAAAGTAAAAAGAAAGCAAAAGAAACAACCGACTGATGAAGACATGAAAATGTTTTATTTTTTGTTTAGATATGGTTTCCATGGTAACATTGGGGATAGTTACCTAAACAGATGTACACGTTACTTGGGGGTGGGGGAGGTTTATAACGTAAATTACACATGGGTTCGGGTGATGGATAAGAAACACACTGTACTGTACTATCACGTCACGTGATCTCATGGGGAGTCAGAAAGCTGTAGTGTTCAAAGTTTTCACATAATAGTGTAGGTAATTTCGTTCATGATATAGAGTGCACACAGCCCTCACATCACGTGATCTTGCGTGACGATAGTAGTGTGTTTCTACCTTAAAAATGTTCTTTTGATGTAGAAATAGGCATACCTAGGCACTTACTTATCTAAAAATAAGTTTAAGAAAATTATGCAGTTTTGAAGGTCGGTTCTACTTTAAATACCTATTCTGAAGAATTTTCGAATTACCTAGGTAGAGTCCGTGTATGTAATAGTGTAGGTAATTTCGTTCATGATATAGAGTGCACACAGCCCTCACATCACGTGATCTTACGTGACGATAGTAGTGTGTTTCTACCTTAAATGTTCTTTTGATGTAGAAATAGGCATACCTAGGCACTTACTTATCTAAAATTAAGTTTAAGAAAATTATGCAGTTTTGAAGGTCGGTTCTACTTTAAATACCTATTCTGAAGAATTTTCGAATTACCTAGGTAGAGTCCCTTATTTGAATCGATAATTCCCAAGTATGATAGGTACCTATATGGACCATCCATGCCTATCGGTATTCCAAATTCCATATTATCATGACAAGGCTAGATACTCACGCCTGTGTAATCTGTTTAATACATAGGTGGGTAGTTTCTGCATGGATACCTAAATACGTAAGTACACATTATGTAAGTACCTATTGTCAACGCATGAAATTCACAAGATTCATTATGTAATCACATTATCATTTCATTTTTGTCAAATGAGATCCTAAGTTTGCTGATAAGGTTTTTACAATCGTCTTACAATAATCATTATTCTAGTAAATCTAAAGAAAATAGTTAACTTTGATCTTGGAAATAAAAATATTGCACTTATGTAAGTTGGAAACAACAAAGATCATGATCACATTATGTTGTTTGATGTAAAGTCAGCTTAGTTTCCTGTGGCTGGAGACTCAGTGGTAGTTGTATCTGGCTGTGATGTGGTAGTTGTTGTAGTGGTAGTATCATGCTCGTTACCCTTGTTGTTTCCAATGCTCGTGGGAAACCCATACTCTGTGGAAGCTCCCACTCCACTGTGTCCGTTATAGAATGGCACTTTGTACACGGATGAAGAAGAAATGAATTTATTTAAATTCATTCTGACCTTCTACGAAGAGTACCTTAACTACAGCATATCCATCAATTACATCATATAACATTATCTACTAAACTTGCTGCTGAGAAATCATCGTCATACTACTAATCCCCGGAATGATTTTTGTTTGATAGAGATAGGGGTTTTAACGACCAGGAAAAGCTAGCAGCACTCGATTGCCCAGATGGTCAATTGGTCACCCATCCGAGTACTAACCATGGACACGCTATGTTTCTTAACTTCAGGGGTCCAACATTCAACTAAGATTTTCCCTTTATTCATCACCTTCTGATGTTGAAAGTTTGAAACGGGGATTGACCCTAGAAGCGTAAGGCTGTGTCCACACACAGTCGACGCCGTCGATCGATGTCGCGGTCGACTGAAACCTTGAAAAGATGCCTTGACAACATAGATTCACCCCGTCACCTCGTCGGTCGTTCGACCATTGATCGACGGCGTCGACTATGTGTGGACACAGCTTGAGGAGGAAACCCACTCACCTGAGTGACTTGTGCGTGTTGGGAACTTGATCCAAAGCCATGCGATACATTTTGATTGCCTTCTGGTACTGACCGAGCTGGCTACTGTAGTCATTCTCTTGACCTACTCGGTCAAAGTCGTACGGTCTCATGGAAGTACTGGATCCGAATGAAGGACGTGAGTAGTCATAGCCACCAGACATAGGTCTGTCATAACCACCTGGTCTAGAGCTGAAGTACTGGATCCGAATGAAGGACGTGAGTAGTCATAGCCACCAGACATAGGTCTGTCATAACCACCTGGTCTAGAGCTATGGTATGGACGATATCTGTCAAAGTCAGAGCTGGAGCCGTACCCGGAATTACTTTCAAAGTCATAGTTGGAACTTCCATAACCTCCACTACCTTGGTTGTTTCTGCTGTCACTATAACCTCCACCGCCTTGGTTATATCGATTGCCTCCATACCCAGAACCTCTGTAGCGATGGCCGCTAGACCCATAGTTATCATTGGAGCTACCATACCCATCAGACCCATGTCCATGGCTAGAGCCATAGCCAGAGCTATTATCACCATAGCCTCCTCTATTTCCAGAGCCGTAGCTAGAAGAGCCTCTGTGTCCATAACTTGAGCCTCGGTTACCATAGTTAGAATCATAGCTTGAACTTCCTCTGTTTCTGTTCAAATTCATCCACCCTGATGATCCACCTCTGTTCGAGTTAGAACCACCACTGTCCGAGCTGCCGTAACCACCTCCTCCTCCTCCTCCTCCTCCTCTGTTAGAGTTATAACCACCGCTATCAGAATTGTAACCCCCACGGTTTGAATTATATCCACCACTGCTCCAGTTCTCACGATTGTTATCATTATATCCACCTTGACTGTTACCACCATCAGAACCCCAGCTACCTCGATGTCCTCCACTGGATCCACTGCCATACGAGTTGGAACCGCCATATGAATTGCTATTAGAACTTCCATATGAATTGCCATTGCCATATCCATCGTAGTTCCCAGAGCCTGACTGACCATAGTTGGAATCTGAATTGCCATATCGGTTCCCTGATGGCCGACCGTAACCCATCACTGGTCTATCGTAGCCAGAACTACAGCCACCTCTACTGCAAGGTCTTTTGCTATCATAACCTGTTCCTGTGGGGACAGGGGTATCATAACCAGTAGGAGGTCTATTTACATTGCTTGAGGGAAACCTGTGATGTTCCTGGCCGTATGACACCGGGGGCTTCACAGTGGTAATCCCAGGATATGCAGGACCAGGAGGGATGTAACTGCTATCTGGTCCTAGTGGGGCATTATCGATAGAAGATCCTGTGGACCCATAACCTCCTGCTTCTCTATTGGGTCCTACAGGACGATCCCATGAGTCGGATGGTTTGTTCCAGGAAGGTTTGTCGTAAGAATTTGAACTGGATGGTCTGTCCCAGGAACCGGAGGGTTTATTCCAGCCTGAAGGTTTATCGTAGGAGCTTGATGGTCTATCGCTAGTAGGTCTATCCCAAGCACCAGATCCACTTGGTTTATTCCAAGACCCAGCGCCAGATGGTTTACTCCAGGAACTCGATGGTCTATCATATGAACTGGAAGGTCGGGCAGTGGTAGGTCGATCCCACGAACTGGAATCCAAACTTGATGGTGTTGTAGAGCCGTAACCACTGACGGGAGGTTTGGAGGACGTTGGCCGATCCCAATAATCAGGACCAGTTGGGACATGACCGTGGAGGGTTTATTCCAAGATGGTTTATCGTAGGAGCTTGAAGGTCTATCGCTAGTAGGTCTATCCCAAGCACCAGATCCACTTGGTTTATTCCAAGACCCAGCGCCAGATGGTTTACTCCAGGAACTCGATGGTCTATCATATGAACTGGAAGGTCGGGCAGTGGTAGGTCGATCCCACGAACTGGAATCCAAACTTGATGGTGTTGTAGAGCCGTAACCACTGACGGGAGGTTTGGAGGACGTTGGCCGATCCCAATAATCAGGACCAGTTGGGACATGACCGCTAGCAGGCTTACTGGGATAGACTGGAGGAATGTAACCATTGCTGGACTGATCGTTAATGCCTGGTCTATTATAACTTGATTGGTCCCGGTTGGGGTACTCTTGGATGGTGACTGAATAGTTCGGCCTGCGAAAAGAAAAGGAGAATATTACGATCGCCACTCAACCTGATGCACTTAGGTACAAATACGAGGGGGAAAATCCACCCGTAAGCCCATAAAAAGATGATTAATTTTATTTCAATATAAATTTAGTACCCTTACATCCAAGCATTCCAAGATGGAAAATTCTATTGACAATCACATGAAAAAGACATTTTGAGTATTTACCTTCTAGTGCTAGTAGTCTGTGAGTCACCCCCGGATCCTGAAGCATAGGAAGAACCTCCTGGTGTACTTGATGCAAGGTAGACTCCTTTACCATTTCCATCCCAACCAGAGACACCCTTGGTCGTCTGATCCCATGGTTTGAAATCGGTATAACCTCCTGCGCCGGGTTGATAGGGTCTTCCGCCTCCATAACCTTGGTTCTTATCCTTAGACTGATCCCTCTCACCTTCCCAGGGGATTTCAATAGGAGGATGACTGTCCCAGTAGCCTTTGTCCTTTGAAGTGGACACTTTGACCGGGTACATGCCTGGCCTGTACGCATCCTTGCGATCCCACACACCAATGCCAGTATTCGGCCGTGACCACCCCCCACCGGATTCTACTGAAGATACTTTCATCCAGCCTGGTTCCTCATCGGGATACGGTCTGTGTTTATCTCGAGGTCTGTTCCTCTGATTCCACTCAGGACTCAGATTGTCATAACCATTACCGCGATAGTTTGGATCATTTGGTCTCATATACGGATTCTTCTCATGGTTTTCACGATAGTGATGAGATCCCTGATAGTGAGGACTGCCATAGCCTTGCATGCCTTGGCTTGAGGAGAAGCTGTTGCAAATGTTGCAAGCCTCGTCCACAGGGCTTACACGATTGTTCCACCCGTAAGATTCGATACCCTGATAGGAATCCCAGGATCCCGTTGAGGCCATCCCGTCACCATATCGCTTGGTGTAGTAGGCATCACGGCGATACAATCTGGCAGTGGTGGGGTTCTGTAGGAGTAGCACACCTAGACATATCTGGAAATAGAACAGGCAAAGTTCATCAGATCCTAGTAGACATAAGATACGTACTTCATCAAACAAAAACAAAAACCGAATCGAGAGAAAACAGAGATCAATAAATCATTACGATTGGAACAACTCGCAAATAAACAATAGTAAAATTCAAAACCGGTGAGAGTTCATCAGATCCTAGTAAACACAAGATACGTACTTCATCGAACAAAAAACAATACCGAATCGAGAGAAAACAGAGATCAATAAATCATTGCGATTGGAACAACTCGAAAATAAACAATAGTAAAATTCAAAACCGGTGAGAAAATAAATTCGTTGTTCTTAAAACTTGGAACCGTTCAAAATTGCATCACTTATTAGAGGATATGAAACAATTAGAATGATATGAAGTAATAGAAATAGATTCGCATTAAGCTTGAAAGCTAAGTATTGATCTTTGTCAAGGGTTAAACTATCAAAGAAGCAATCAAATTAAAATCCTAAAGCAATGGGGAAGAATTCATTATTTATTTCACTGTTTCGTCACTTGCTTTAACCATTTAGTGTCTTAAATGTAAAATATATGATAACTTTAAGGCCGGGCATTCACGTAGTTATAACTATACTTGATGTACGTGAATGGCCGACCTAAGGCAGTACCTAATTAACATAGTACCAAACACCTAAAGTACCTAAACCAATAAGCAAGTCTATGAAGAATAGAATCCGTTAAAAAGACCATTTCCAAACATAGTACCAAACACCTAAAGTACTTAAACCAATAAGCAAGTCTATGAAGAATAGAATCCGTTAAAAAGACCATTTCCATTTCGTTCCTCTCAAACAATAAGTACCTAACTATAATTTATTTTACTGTTTCGTCACTTGCTTTAACCCTTTAGTGTCTTAAATGTAAAATATATGATGACTTTAAGGCCGGCCATTCACGTAGTTATAACTGTACTTGATGTACGTGAATGGCCGACCTAAGGCAGTACCTAATTTCCTAATTAACATAGTACCAAACACCTAAAGTACCTAAACCAATAAGCAAGTCTATGAAGAATAGAATCCGTTAAAAAGACCATTTCCATGACTGATGAAGACATGAAAATGTTTTATTTTTTGTTTAGATATGGTTTCCATGGTAACATTGAGGATAGTTACCTAAACAGATGTACGTACCTACACGTTACTTGGGGGGTGGGGGAGGTTTATAACGTAAATTACACATGGGTTCGGGTGATGGATAAGAAACACACTGTACTTGGGGGTGGGGGAGGTTTATAACGTAAATTACGCATGGGTTCGGGTGATGGATAAGAAACACACTGTACTGTACTATCACGTCACGTGATCTCATGGGGAGTCAGAAAGCTGTAGTGTTATGTGGGGGAGGTTTATAACGTAAATTACACATGGGTTCGGGTGATGGATAAGAAACACACTGTACTATCACGTCACGTGATCTCATGGGGAGTCAGAAAGCTGTAGTGTTATAGTGTGCACACAGCCCTCACATCACGTGATCTCACGTGACGATAGTAGTGTGTTTCTACCTTAAATGTTTTGATGTAAAAATAGGCATACCTAGGTACTTACTTATCTAAAATTAAGTTTAAGAAAATTATGCAGTTTTGAAGGTCGGTTCTACTTTAAATACCTATTCTGAAGAATTTTCGAAAGTTGATCGATTTAAAACGATAAGATGTGTCCAAGTCCAAGCATAGTTGATCGATTTAAAACGATAAGGTGTGTCCAAGCATAGTTGATTGTAGGTAATTTCGTTCATGATATAGTGTGCACACAGCCCTCACGTCACGTGATCTCACGTGACGATAGTAGTGTGTTTCTACCTTAAATGTTCTTTTGATGTAGAAATAGGCATACCTAGGTACTTACTTATCTAAAAATAAGTTTAAGAAAATTATGCAGTTTTGAAGGTCGGTTCTACTTTAAATACCTATTCCGAAGAATTTTCCAATTACCTAGGTAGAGTCCCTTATTTGAATCGATAATTCCCAAGTATGATAGGTACCTATGTATATGGACCATCCATGCCTATCGGTATTCCAAATTCCATATTATCACGACAAGGCTAGATACTCACGCCTGTGTAATCTGTTTAATACATAGGTAGGTAGTTTCTGCATGGATACCTAAATACGTAAGTACACATTATGTAAGTACCTATTGTCTACGCATGAAATTCACAAGATTCATTATGTAATCACATCATCATTTCATTTTTGTCAAATGAGATCCTAAGTTTGCTGATAAGGTTTTTACAATCGTCTTACAATAATCATTATTCTAGTAAATCTAAAGCTAATCGCAGATAGCAGATACTATAAAGTGCACCTTGAATTTGTTTGTTTCAAAGTAAAGGTTGAAGCTTCGGCTGGAAAACAATGGTCAGTTCATGGTTATGGGTGCACCTTGAATTTGTTTGTTTCAAAGTAAAGGTTGAAGCTTCGGCTGGAAAACAATGGTCAGTTCATGGTTATGGGAAGTTCGAGGCAGTCAAGCGTGGCAACACAATGATTTCGCTCTGATAAAACTTAAATAGCTACCAAGTTCAGGAATCTTAGTTAAATCTTCTGTATAGTAAAATGAAATAATCCTCTGTAGTAATCTAAATCATACTCGTAGTAATATAAAATCTACATGGATTTTTTAAATTGAAATAATCCTCTGTAGTAATCTAAATCATCCTCGTAGTAGTATAAAATCTACATGGATTTTTTAAATCCTAGTTAGTACACACGCTACAATTTGTCTGCAGACTAAACTTGTACCTTGGTCTCACAACCTTGTGTTTTCGACAGATTGTACGTTCAAGTTTGCGCAGCGAAATAATCCTCTGTAGTAATCTAAAATTCTAAATCATCCTCGTAGTAATATAAAATCTACATGGTTTTTTAAATCCTAGTAGACACGCTACAATTTGTCTGCAGACTAAACTTGTACCTTGGTCTCACAACCTTGTGTTTTCGACAGATTGTACGTTCAAGTTTGCGCAGTCGGGCTCCGCACTCAGTACCTAATTGCCTATAGGTAATTCTTTCAATGTTTTTCTAGTTGCTATTTAATAACAAATCTCTAATCAACTCTAATGTACGTAAGATTATTAGATCACCCAAATTTCATTTTTTTTTTAGGACAGAAAATCTGTAGGCACTTCAAAGTAGATATCAAAAATCAATACTTTCTAGCACACTCAAAGTTGAGCTTGGGCACACTTTTGATTCATAACTTTGAATCTTCGAAAAATTGTCTAATAGAGTTGTTCATGCTAAGTAATCAGAACAATGGTAAACATAAAAAAGTAGGGTAATGAAAATAAACTAGTAACAAGAAGTAAGAATTCACTGAAAGTAAAAAGATTCTGTATAGTAAAATGAAATAATCCTCTGTAGTAATCTAAATCATACTCGTAGTAATATAAAATCTACATGGATTTTTTAAATCCTAGTACACACGCTACAATTTGTCTGCAGACTAAACTTGTGCCTTGGTCTCACAACCTTGTGTTTTCGACAGATTGTAAGTATGTACGTTCAAGTTTGCGCAGACTTTACGTCTGAAACTTGTCGTACACAATAGACTGCTGGGGTAAAGGGACTTTTTAGTCTCATTCGAGCAAGATAAACAAGTTATATTCTATTATATTCTACACAATTATACATGTATGTACGATCTGTCAAAAGACAAGGTTGT
Source organism: Diaphorina citri (assembly GCF_000475195.1). NCBI lineage: Eukaryota > Metazoa > Arthropoda > Insecta > Hemiptera > Psyllidae > Diaphorina > Diaphorina citri. Next base: position 66,889 of record NW_007377538.1, on the reverse strand, counting down.
AAGACCAATGTGGAAGATTAGTCTGCAGACAAATCTCAGCGTATGTGCCAGGCTTAGGAGTCATTAGTCGTACACATTCTATTATATTCTACACAATTATACATGTATGTACGATCTGTCAAAAGACAAGGTTGTAAGACCAATGTGGGCAATGTGGAAGATTAGTCTGCAGACATATCTCAGCGTATGTGCCAGGCTTAGGAGTCATTAGTCGTACAGGCGAATTAACCAAGTCTGAAGCATGGCGTTAATATATCATACCTAACCGGAAATAGGATGAGAACGCGTATTCTTCAAACCCTCTTTGAAGCCAGCAGCTATAACACGTTGAATGCGCTAGTGAACGTTATGCTTGGTATCTGCACATGAATATGTTGAGGTATTGATGGTGAAGCAGTTGTGTTGTTGGTGATATTCAGTACAGTAATATTGGAAGCTAACTTGGAACCAGCCACATCGTTTGAGAGTTGAATTTGAATCAGAATGATTGAGATGGCGGTGACGGCTCCGAAAATCTGGAAGAAAAAGACGTTCCGTTGTGGTTCGAGAATATTGGAAATTGGAATCACACTTGGTACAATATACGGTGCTAGATATTATGATATTATTATGTAAATTACTAGATACCTATTATGTAAGCAAAGAATTTTGTTGGACCTGAGATCGGATTAAGAAAAGATCAAGGTAGAACAAAAAGTTTTAAATATTCTCTTGATATTGTAGGTACTGGGTATAGTTAGGTAGGTAGCTACACTAGCTACCTATTTCAATCAATAACCGTAGCCAAAAAAGCCAATAACCGTATAGGTAATTTGGTAGATCAACTGTTATCCGTTACCTACCATCTGGTGAGATCTATGTTGGGCTAGCTAGACTTGTATCTTGTAATTTGACACTTGGTCAGCGAATAGGTTAATTCGAGCTAATCGCGGATACTATAAAGTGCACCTTGAATTTGTTTGTTTCAAAGTAAAGGTTGAAGCTTGGGCTGGAAAACAATGGTCAGTTCATGGTTATGGGAAGTTCGAGGCAGTCAAGCGTGGTAACACAATGATTTCGCTCTGATAAAACTTATACACCCTTGGTCGTCTGATCCCAAGGTTTGAAATCAGTATAACCTCCTGCGCCTGGTTGATAGGGTCTTCCGCCTCCATAACCTTGGTTCAATATGGTAAAAATTAGGATAAAATAATACTCAAATAAGCATCATTCAATAGGATAAGGAAAGTCGTGTGATGTTCACACCAGATTTTTTACATTAAGCTAAATCAAAATTTTGAAGGTGTACCTTCAAAATCAAGCCCCCCCAAAAATTTAGGCAAGAACCGCCTATCCTGATTGATCCCGGTTGGGGTACTCTTGAATGGTGACTGAATAGTTCGGCCTGCGGAAAGAAAAGAAAAATATTACGATCACCACTGAACCTGATGTACTTAATGTACAAAGACGGAAAAAAATCTAATCATGCCTAACTACCGACCCATAACAATATTAATGGTTAATTTCAATATATGTAAATTTAGTACCCTTACATCCAAGAATCCCAAAATGGAAAATTCTATTGACAAGCTCGTGAAAAAGACATTTTGAGTATTTACCTTCCGAAAGAAAAGAATATTACGATCACCACTGAACCTGATGTACTTAATGTACAAAGACGGAAAAAAAAAATCTAATCATGCCTAACTACCAACCCATAACAATATTAATGATTGATTTCAATATAAAGTTAGTACCCTTACATCCAAGAATCCCAAAATGGAAAATTCTATTGACAAGCTCGTGAAAAAGACATTTTGAGTATTTACCTTCTAGTGCTTGTAGTCTGGGAATCACCACCGGATCCTGAAGCGTAGGAAGAACCTCCTGGTGTACTTGATGCAAGGTAGACTCCTTTACCATTTCCATCCCAACCAGATATACCCTTGGTCGTCTGATCCCAAGGTTTGAAATCAGTATAACCTCCTGCGCCTGGTTGATAGGGTCTTCCGCCTCCATAACCTTGGTTCCAGATAGACTCCTTTACCATTTCCATCCCAACCAGAGACACCCTTCGTCGTCTGATCCCATGGTTTGAAATCAGTATAACCTCCTGCGCCTGGTTGATAGGGTCTTCCGCCTCCATAACCTTGGTTCTTATCCTTAGACTGATCCCTCTCACCTTCCCAGGGGATTTCAATAGGAGGATGACTGTCCCAGTAGCCTTTGTCCTTTGAAGTGGACACTTTGACCGGGTACATGCCTGGCCTGTACGCATCCTTGCGATCCCACACACCAATGCCAGTATTCGGCCGTGACCACCCCCCACCGGATTCTACTGAAGATACTTTCATCCAGCCTGGTTCCTCATCGGGATACGGTCTGTGTTTATCTCGAGGTCTGTTCCTCTGATTCCACTCAGGACTCAGATTGTCATAACCATTACCGCGATAGTTTGGATCATTTGGTCTCATATACGGATTCTTCTCATGGTTTTCACGATAGTGATGAGATCCCTGATAGTGAGGACTGCCATAGCCTTGCATGCCTTGGCTTGAGGAGAAGCTGTTGCAAATGTTGCAAGCCTCGTCCACAGGGCTTACACGATTGTTCCACCCGTAAGATTCGATACCCTGATAGGAATCCCAGGATCCCGTTGAGGCCATCCCGTCACCATATCGCTTGGTGTAGTAGGCATCACGGCGATACAATCTGGCAGTGGTGGGGTTCTGTAGGAGTAGCACTCCTAGACATATCTGGAAATAGAACAGGCAAAGTTCATCAGATCCTAGTAAACACAAGATACGTACTTCATCGAACAAAAAACAATACCGAATCGAGAGAAAACAGAGATCAATAAATCATTGCGATTGGAACAACTCGAAAATAAACAATAGTAAAATTCAAAACCGGTGAGAAAATAAATTCGTTGTTCTTAAAACTTAGAACCGTTCAAAATTGCATCACTTATTAGAGGATATGAAACAATTAGAATGATATGAAGTAATAGAAATAGATTCGCATTAAGCTTGAAAGCTAAGTATTGATCTTTGTCAAGGGTTAAACTATCAAAGAAGCAATCAAATTAAAATCCTAAAGCAATGAGGAAGAATTCATTATTAATTTATTTTACTGTTTCGTCACTTGCTTTAACCCTTTAGTGTCTTAAATGTAAAATATATGATGACTTTAAGGCCGGCCATTCACGTAGTTATAACTGTACTTGATGTACGTGAATGGCCGACCTAAGGCAGTACCTAATTAACATAGTACCAAACACCTAAAGTACTTAAACCAATAAGCAAGTCTATGAAGAATAGAATCCGTTAAAAAGACCATTTCCATTTCGTTCCTCTCAAACAATAAGTACCTAACTATCTAGTCATCTGGTGAGATCTATGTTGGGCTAGCTAGACTTGTATCTTGTAATTTGACACTTGGTCAGCGAATAGGTTAATTCGAGCTAATCGCAGATACTATAAAGTGCACCTTGAATTTGTTTGTTTCAAAGTAAAGGTTGAAGCTTCGGCTGGAAAACAATGGTCAGTTCATGGTTATGGGAAGTTCGAGGCAGTCAAGCGTGGCAACACAATGATTTCGCTCTGATAAAACTTAAATAGCTACCAAGTTCAGGAATCTTAGTTGAATCTTCTGTATAGTAAAATGAAATAATCCTCTGTAGTAATCTAAATCATCCTCGTAGTAGTATAAAATCTACATGGATTTTTTAAATCCTAGTTAGTACACACGCTACAATTTGTCTGCAGACTAAACTTGTACCTTGGTCTCACAACCTTGTGTTTTCGACAGATTGTACGTTCAAGTTTGCGCAGACTTTACGTCTGAAACTTGTCGTACACAATAGACTGCTGGGGTAAAGGGACTTTTTAGTCTCATTCGAGCAAGATAAACAAGTTACATTCTATTATATTCTACACAATTATACATGTATGTACGATCTGTCAAAAGACAAGGTTGTAAGACCAATGTGGGCAATGTGGAAGATTAGTCTGAAGACATATCTCAGCGTATGTGCCAGGCTTAGGAGTCATTAGTCGTACAGGCGTATAAACCAAGTCTGAAGCATGGCGTTAATATATCATACCTAACCGGAAATAGGGTGAGAACGCGTATTCTTCAAACCCTCTTTGAAGCCAGCAGCTATAACACGTTGAATGCGCTAGTGAACGTTATGCTTGGTATCTGCACAAGTGATCATCTGGGACATCACGTGCTGATAGTGCATTCAACGTGCTATCGCCACTGGCCTATGCAAAATCCTTCACTGACCGTTACTGACGGAAAGATACGGACTTTGCAACGAAAAGTACGTGGGATTAAGGAGCTCTCCGCCCACGAAGTCAAAAAGTTTGACCGCGCTACTAGAGATTTTACTTACGTGAAAGACGAATTTCATGTTGGAGCCAATGTGTATCATCTGAACAGACTCATTGTATTACAGTTGTATCAGCAGATCACCTGGAAAATGGTAAAGGAAGGTATTATGGAAAGGTTAAAACATTATGATCATGCCTGTCTCGGTGGTGTGGTCAAGAGGCTCGCCTGGTAATCAGGAGCACGTGGGTTCATCAATCCCGGTATGGAATTTATCAGCATTGTTTGAGAATTTGATCACAATACAGTGGGCTACTGCTGGGGTAAAGGGACTCTTTAGTGCTATTTGAGCAGTATAAACCACTGTTGGAGGACACTTTTGCGGTGCGGTGCAAAAGTGTCCTTTGGTCAATTTAAAGAAAGCAATCAACAAATGAAGGACTTCATCAATCTGTCTAAGTAGTTATAAACGTAGACGATCATTATACAAATTGTGCATATAACTATCTATTTTCCTTTACATGGTTATTTTGGTTTATTGGTGTGTTTGAGTACAAAATGGAGTTTCCTCTTCCGATTTTCATTACGATAGACAGATTTTAATACGTAGATACTTCCAATTTATACACATGTTAATACCTAGTTCCAAGGCTTGGAATTTATTTGAAGTGCACCACTAGTATTTATTTCAGCAAAGTTAGTAGTTATCACAGGAAGTATTGTACATATAACTATCTATTTTCCTTTACATGGTTATTTTGGTTTATTGGTGTGTTTGAGTACAAAATGGAGTTTCCTCTTCCGATATTGTACATATGTATAACTATATATTTTCCTTTACATGGTTATTTTGGTTAATTGGTGTGTTTGAGTACAAAGTGGAGTTTCCTCTTCTGATTTTCATTACGATAGACAAATTTTAATACGTACCTAGATAGTTCCAATTTATACACATGTTAATACCTAGTTCCAAGGCTTGGAATTTATTTGAAGTGCACCACTGGTATTTATTTCAGCAAAGTTAGTATAATTCCAATTTATACACATGTTAATACCTAGTTCCAAGGCTTGGAATTTATTTGAAGTGCACCACTGGTATTTATTTCAGCAAAGTTAGTAGTTATCACAGGAAGTGACTTTACCTTGGATGCAACAAACCTAGACCCAGCCGTAAACCATGCAGATTGTACATATAACTATCTATTTTCCTTTACATGGTTATTTTGGTTTATTGGTGTGTTTGAGTACAAAATGGAGTTTCCTCTTCTGATTTTCATTACGATAGACAAATTTTAATACGTACCTACATAGTTCCAATTTATACACATATGTTAATACCTAGTTCCAAGGCTTGGAATTTATTTGAAGTGCACCACTAGTATTTATTTCAGCAAAGTTAGTAGTTATCACAGGAAGTGACTTTACCTTGGATGCAACAAACCTAGACCCGGCCGTAAACCATGCAGTATTTAAAACTGAACCCAAGCTGTTTTCAGAAAGAATTCATAGTGATTAATGTTCCTAATCGTTCCATGGAACATGTTACTATGAAATAATGGCATAGAATTGAGTTAAGTTAGATTTTCTATTATGTGTAGCTATAGGTACATCTCGAACGTCGACGGCGTCTGAAACCGTACACTGCCTTTGACGACAAAGATTCAAACCATGCAGTATTTAAAACTAAACCCAAGCTGTTTTCAGTAAGAATTCATAGTGATTAATAGTTGTTCATGTTCCTATGTTCCATGGAACATGTTACTATAAAATAATGGCATAGAATTGAGTTAAGTTAGATTTTCTATTATGTGTAGCTATAGGTACATCTCAAACGTAGTTTGCATAGAAAATCTAGCTTCAGGCGAACTTTTGAGAGATTGAGAGAAACTAATGATTTAAATCGACAAAAATGCATTTTTTTTTTTTTTTTTTCTAAAGCTATGAAATAATGGCATAGAATTGAGTTTTAGATTTTCTATTATGTGTAGCTATAGGTACATCTCGAACGTCGACGGCGTCTGAAACCGTACACTGCCTTTGACGACAAAGATTCACCTCGTCGATCGACGGACGGTCGATCTACGGCGTCGAATATGTGTGGACACAGCTTATATCGTCTTGTCCTCAAAGTGCACCTAAATTTCTTATTTCTATCATATATCCTTATGTATATTTGTTAACCTCCTGGCTTTGTTTTCCTTGACAGAAGGGTAATCTGGTCAAATTCAAATCATACAATTGCCCCGTTAGATGCATTGCCATCTACACCTACAGGCCCGGATTCAGATTTCATGGTACGACTCTAGGCGAGAAAGGAAGAGATTCTCATTTCTTTGCAAGATTTTCATTTCCCTACCATAATCTGGTCAAATTAAAGTCATACAATTGCCCCGTTAGTTGCATTGCCATTTACAGGCCCGGATTCAGATTTCATGGTACGACTCTAGGCGAGAAAGGAAGAGATTCTCATTTCTTTGCAAGATTTTCATTTCCCTACACAGCTTATATCGTCTTGTCCTCAAAGTGCACCTAAATTTCTTATTTCTATCATATATCCTTATGTATATTTGTTAACCTCCTGGCTTTGTTTTCCTTGACAGAAGGGTAATCTGGTCAAATTCATTTCATACAATTGCCCCGTTAGATGCATTGCCATCTACAGGCCCGGATTCAGATTTCATGGTACGACTCTAGGCGAGAAAGGAAGAGATTCTCATTTCTTTGCAAGATTTTCATTTCCCTACGTTCCTATGTTCCATGGAACATGTTACTATGAAATAATGGCATAGAATTGTGAGTTAAGTTATATTTTCTATTATGTGTAGCTATAGGTACATCTCGAACGTAGTTTGCATAGGAAATCTAGCTTAAGGCGAACTTTTGAGAAAAGTGAAGGATTTAAATCGACAAAAATGCAATTTTTTTCTAAAGCTATGTCTACACAGTCGACACCGTCGATCGACGTCGACTGAAACCGTACACTGCCTTTGACGACAAAGATTCACCTCGTCGATCGACGGACGGTCGATCTACGGCGTCGAATATGTGTGGACAGCGCTTAATATCATCTTTTTCTCAAAGTGCACCTAAATTTATTTATTTCTACCATTGTTGTCCTCAAGTATATTTGTTAACCTCCCAGCTTTGTTTCCCTTGACAGAAAGGTAATCTGGTCAAATTAAATTCATACAATTGTCCCGTTAGAAGCATTGTTATCATTATTAACAGGCACGGATCAAGATTTCATGGTTCCACTTAAGATTTCATGGTTCCACTTAAGAGGATTGAGGTAGATAGGAGGGGATACCTATTTTCTTACCAGATTCACATTTCCTTACACAACAGCTCAAAAGATGCCGTCCGAAAGCAGAATATTCGTCAGTGAAAAATACTAAGATGGCAAAAATCATGGCTAATGTCACCGTAGTATGAACCAACTTTCGATTCGCCAGAGGTGCTGGGTTCGAATCTCGGCTGGGGCGGAGATTTTCTGACCAAACTTCTTCGTTTCCAGATAAGCATGAGGCAATTAAAGGCATGGATTTAGAAAGATGTGCCTTGAAGTATGTAATTCGAAGGCAGTTTCGAAGTACAATCACCAAAAAAGTAAGACCAGAGCCTGTTTATAAATACACTCACGAAAGAAAATCTTATCCGAGCCTGATTATAAAGACTATAATAACATGAATATTTTTATATTTCGAAAATAATTACGATCTTGCGATCAAAACTGGTTTCAAAAACACAATCACTCTCGGATATTTTCCCAGACAATAGCTTACGGCGACTAGAACTGCTATAACTTCTGAAAACCAAAGTTACAATGAGACTGAGATTTTCATGTGTGTAGAGGTAAATCACTGAGTTAAGACATCCGGTCACTTGTTACTCTGGCGTGGAAGTTCTGACCTCTTGGTAGAAGCTCCCAAGAACGTTGAACTGAAAAATCTTCGTCGATTAACCCTACTATGTACGAGAAAAAGAAAAGGAAAGACGAAATAAATAAATAGAAACGAAGGGAATGAAATAGAATGAGAAAATAATAAGAATCAAGAGGTATTAATATTCAGGCAACAAACAAGAGGCTACATAGGTATTATAAGAACGGAAAAAAATGGGCTTGGAAAAATTTCGCCAACAAATGGGAATCCCAAAGAGTTGTGGACATTTGGAAAATTAATTTAATAAATAAATGCCTCGGGCAAGGCATTCTCTTTTACTGCTCAAGAGATAATCGCAAATAAACGAAAAAGCCCAAAGCTGGACAGATCATGGAAAAATACAAAACTATTGCAATACACTACTCGCATGTCGTATGTACCTATTGTTATGAACCAGCGGATATCAAAGGGTTAAATTCACATCAAAGTCTGTCGGGAATAAAATAGCGAACCTGAGGAATGCAAGTAATTTATTTTCACGTACCTAGATGGCAATTAAAATGGAAACAAAGCACATATCGATTACATAACCATCAATAGAAATTTATTTCGCATTCCAAAATTCCTCAGGGAAAGAGGTACCTCCTCTAAGTGTTAATTGCTTAGTTAAATAATTACTCGGGTAGCTATTCGCTTATTTGTTTCATAGGACAAACCTCAGTGGTGCAGTGGTTAACTCGTTGGACATTGGATCTGGAGGTTGGTAGTTCGAATCTAAGTTAAGTCATAAAATTTATCTAGGTGTATATTTGTGTAGAAAAGAAGGGAATGAAATAGAATGAGAAAATAATAGGAATCAAGAGGTATTAATTTTCTACATATTATAAGAACGGAAAAAGTTGGGCTTGGAAAAATTTCGCCAAAAAATGGGAATCCCAAAGAATTGTGGACATTTGGAAAATTAATTTAATAAATAAATGCCTCGGGCAAGGCAATCTCTTTTACTGCTCAAGAGATAATCGCAAATGAACGAAAAAGCCCAAAGCTGGACAGATCATAGAAAAATACAAAACTATTGTAATACACTACTCACATGTCGTATGTACCTATTGTTATGAACCAGCGGATATCAAAGGGTTAAATTCACATCAAAGTCTGTCGGGAATAAAATAGCGAACCTGAGGAATGCAAGTAATTTATTTTCACGTACCTAGATGGCAATTAAAATAGAAACAAAGCACATATCGATTACACAACCATCAATAGGAATTTATTTCCCATTTTAAAATTCCTCAGGGAAATAGGTAGGTACCTACTCTAAGTGCTAATTGCTTGATTAAATATAATTACTCAGGTAGCTAGCTATTCGTTCATTTTTGTTTTTGTTTCATGTAGGTTTAACATCACTGTGTAACTGCCAAGGGTTTTAGTGACGAAGGTTTTACCCTTCATTCGACGACAAGCTACCCGCCTCCTCAAATTAACATGATTCAAGAAAAGGAAAGACGAAATAAATAAATAGAAACGAAGGGAATGAAATAGAATGAGAAAATAATAAGAATCAAGAGGTATTAATATTCAGGCAACAAACAAGAGGCTACATAGGTATTATAAGAACGGAAAAAAATGGGCTTGGAAAAATTTCGCCAACAAATGGGAATCCCAAAGAGTTGTGGACATTTGGAAAATTAATTTAATAAATAAATGCCTCGGGCAAGGCATTCTCTTTTACTGCTCAAGAGATAATCGCAAATAAACGAAAAAGCCCAAAGCTGGACAGATCATGGAAAAATACAAAACTATTGCAATACACTACTCGCATGTCGTATGTACCTATTGTTATGAACCAGCGGATATCAAAGGGTTAAATTCACATCAAAGTCTGTCGGGAATAAAATAGCGAACCTGAGGAATGCAAGTAATTTATTTCACGTACCTAGATGGCAATTAAAATGGTAACAAAGAACATATCGATTACATAACCAATATACAAGTACCTAACCATCAATAGAAATTTATCTCGCATTCCAAAATTCCTCAGGGAAATAGGTACCTACTTTAAGTGCTAATTGCTTGATTAAATAATTACTCAGATAGCTCTATTCGTTTATTTTTGTTTGTTTCATGGGGGTTTATCGTCACTCGTCACTGTATAACTGCTAAGGGTAAACTCTCTATTGACGGGGGTTTTATCATCTATTCGGCGACAAACTAACCGTCTGCACAGCTCCCTCCTCAGCCAGCCAGCCTGACCCAGCTTGAGTCATGCCGGGAAAAGCTAACAAGCACGCGACTGAACAGATGGACACTAGTTCTATTTTTGTAAAATCACAATCCACCAATGGCAGAGATTGCCTCAGGCAATAATTCCACCGAATGATTGAATAAATTGAATTCTAAGGCCAGCCACTCACTATCATGTAGATCTGACAAGTACACCTAATCAGGTCCGCCTGTCAGGTCTACCTGATACCTGATAGTAAGTGGCTGGCCCAACAAAGTGCCTGAGCCTCAAGGACCTAAAATAAAGCTTACAGGTTATGAATATGCTCAGATATGGATGATGAAGCTGTTGTGTTATTCGTGGTGATATTCAATAGAGTACTATTGGAAATATTGGAAGCCAACTTGGAACCAGCCACATCGTTTGAGAGTTGAATTTGAATCAGAATGATGGAAATGGCGGTGACAGCTCCGAAAATCTGGAAGGAAAAGACGTTCCGTGGTGGTTCGAGAATATTGGAAATTGGAATCACACTTGTGGTACAATATACGGCGCTAGATATTATGATATTATTATGTAAATTACTAGATACTTATTATGTAACCAAAGAATTTTATTGGACCTGAGATCAGATTAAGAAGAGATCAAGGTAGAACAAACAGTTTTACATATTCTCTTAATATTGTAGCTATTCGGTATAGTTAGGTACCTATTTCAATCAATAACCGTAGCCAAAAAAGCCAATAACCGTATAGGTAATTTGGTAGATCAACTGTTATCCGTTAGCCGTTACCTACTACCCGCTCCAAAACAACTAACCACATGGGTAATACCCTAACTACACCTAACCATCAAGTCTCATCCTTGAAGACCGCAATTTTTTCGGATTTTGGAATCATTAAAAAATCGATAACAATAGAATATGTAGGTACTAGGTAGGTACCTATGTGATGTAGGTACCTACTTTATGTACCTATGTAGAACTATAGAGGTAGGTAGATACAGATACCTACAGCTACCTACTATTTTGAGACGTCTAAATAGGTATCAATGACCTATGTAGGTACCTACGCATACCAATTATTATAGTCTGATGGTACTTGAAGCTCCGTATGTATAACATAAGAACCTTAGTGATGCCCCTATAATTTGAACTAGCTGAATTCCGTCGCTTCGCTCCGGAATCCCGCTAGTTCATCCCGAGGCATGGCCAAACTTGTGGAAAAGGTAAAAGGAACACTAGGGGAAATAATCCTCGAAAGCAAACACAAGCAACCCTTACTTTAGGTGCAGGGTAGTGCGTCAGGCCAAGTTCCGGGCTCCGCACTCAATGCCTAATTGCCTATAGGTAATTCTTTCAATGTTTTTCTAGTTTCTATTAAATAACAAATCTCTAATCAACTCTAATGTAAGATTATTAGATCACCAAAATTTATTTTTTTTTTAGGACAGAAAATCTTTAGGCACTTCAAAGAAGATGTCAAAAATCAATACTTTCTAGCACACTCAAAGTTGAGCTTGGGCACACTTTTGATTCATAACATTGAATCTTCGAAAAATTATCTAATAGAGTTGTTCATGCTAAGTAGTAATCAGAACAATGGTAAACATAAAAAAGTAGGGTAATGAAAATAAACTAGTAACAAGAAGTAAGAATTCACTGAAAGTAAAAAGAAAGCAAAAGAAACAACTGACTGATGAAGACATGAAAATGTTTTATTTTTTGTTTAGATATGGTTTCCATGGTAACATTGAGGATAGTTACCTAAACAGATGTACACGTTACTTGGGGGGTGGGGGAGGTTTATAACGTAAATTACACATGGGTTCGGGTGATGGATAAGAAACACACTGTACTGTACTATCACGTCACGTGATCTCATGGGGAGTCAGAAAGCTGTAGTGTTCAAAGTTTTCCCATAATAGTGTAGGTAATTTCGTTCATGATATAGAGTGCACACAGCCCTCACATCACGTGATCTTACGTGACGATAGTAGTGTGTTTCTACCTTAAATGTTCTTTTGATGTAGAAATAGGCATACCTAGGCACTTACTTATCTAAAATTAAGTTTAAGAAAATTATGCAGTTTTGAAGGTCGGTTCTACTTTAAATACCTATTCTGAAGAATTTTCGAATTACCTAGGTAGAGTCCCTTATTTGAATCGATAATTCCCAAGTATGATAGGTACCTATATGGACCATCCATGCCCATCGGTATTCCAAATTCCATATTATCACGACAAGGCTAGATACTCACGCCTGTGTAATCTGTTTAATACATATGTCGCAGCCTGCTTCGAGTGTCACCGGCCTGCTTCCAAGTTTTCCATTTTGCAGCCAACATTATGTACGCTCTCTGAGATTTTTCCCGAGCTTCGGGCAGTTCAAAATTAGGCTTCGATGAAACCACAAGTTTTTCTTCGTGTCTACATTTTGTTCTCAATAAAGTCCATTCCTTTGTATTACACAAGTTCAATCTCTTTTCATTCACTAAGTAAGATAAAAAACTGGCAAGCAAGTAAAAGAGTGAATAACTGGACGTCCCATTCGAAGGGGATAAGCAACAGTTTATCACACTTACTAAAAGACTAAGAAAAATGATCCATTCCTACTACCTACTCAGAAACTTTTTAAAATTAAATCTCTTGAGAGAAACATACTTTGCTCTCTGCCAGTCTTGTATCGAGTATGCGATCTGTGCATATGGGAGAGCCAGCAAAACATCCCTAAAAAAACTTGAAGTTGTACAAAATTCCATCCTGAAAATAATTCATAAAAAAAATAGACTCTATCCCACAAGAAGACTATACAAAGAGCTTAAAATTTTAGATGTAATAGGCCTGTTTCACAGAAACATCTGTGCACTGGTCCAGAAAAGCAACATTTTCTCCTTCAGAGAACATAGGTACAACCTAAGACAACAAAGTATCTCACTGCCCCGTAAAAAAACAGTTACCGGTCAGAAATCTATTTACTTTCTGGGTGTAAAAATATATGAAAATCTTCCTCCTCATATAAAAGAAGAGAAAGATAAAATAAGATTCAAAATTTTACTCAAGAAATGGCTGATAGACAATAGAATAGACGTTGAAATAATCAAATAGGTAAAACAAAATCTCTATTTATTACATTATAGCTACATGGCAATAGGAACTAACATACTATTCATGGTTTAAGTACTATATTATTTTATTACTATTATTTTTTATTATTATTATATTTCTTTCCATTAATTACACATTAATTATTTTTATTTAAGACATAGCTCCCTTGCCACGAATCAAGGATTCAAGATTATCTTGAATCTTTAGTGTGGCAATTCTAGTCTTCCCATCCCTTTTGGGGTGGACGGATGGAGGCGGGGGGTATGGGGGGCCACCCTCATGCTCCACGCGTCCTTCTGTTGGCCCCGGGGGGGTTGGGTGGACTAGTGGTAGTGCTGTCACAATTTAATCTTGTTATAATTGTCATGATATGTTAAAATTTAATAATAAAGCACAATTATTACTATTACTATTACTATTACTATGTAAGTTGGAAACGTCTACAACAAAGATCATGATCACATTGTGTTGTATGTTATGTCAGCTCAGTTTCCTGTGGCTGGAGACTCAGTGGTAGTTGTGTCTGGCTGTGATGTGGTAGTTGTTGTAGTGGGAGTATCATGCTCGTTACCCTTGTTGTTTCCAATGCTCGTGGGAAACCCATACTCTGTGGAAGCCCCTACTCCACTGTGTCCGTTATAGAATGGCACTTTGTACAGACCAGTGTGTTTGTGATGCATAGGAGGACCATCTGCATAGTCATACCTATCAGAAGGGTAAGGACTTCCATCCCGGTCATAGTCTAGAAAGGGTCTTGACGAACTTTGGTCATAAGGGTGGAAGGGAGCATCCGGTGTACTGCTGTCATAACCGTCATAGTTAGGAGATGGCGTGGAACTATATCCATCCCCAGGAGATACAGTACTAGGATAATCCTGAGGTCGGTACGTCGAACTACTGTAGTAACCAAGTCTGAAGCATGGCGTTCATATATCATACCTAACCGGAAATAGGGTGAGAACGCGTATTCTTCAAACTCTCTTTGAAGCCAGCGGCTATAACACGTTGAATGCGCTAGTGAACGATATGCTTGGTATCTGGACAGGAGACCATGTGGGACATCACGTGCTGCTGGCGCATTCAACGTGCTATCGCCGCTGGCCTATGCAAAATCCTTCACTGACCGTTACTAACGGAAAGATACGGACTTTGCAACGAAAAGTACGTGGGATTAAGGAGCTCTCCGCCCGCGAAGTCAAAAAAGTTTGACCGCGCTACTAGAGATTTTACTTACATGAAAGACGAATTTCATGTTGGAGCCAATGTGTATCATCTGAACAGACTCATTGTATCACAGTTGTATCAGCAGATCACCTGGAAAATTGTAAAGGAAGGTATTATGGAAAGGTTAAAACATTATGATCATGCCTGTCTCGGTGGTGTGGTCAAGAAGCTCGCCTGGTAATCAGGAGCGCGTGGGATAAGGTGTGGGATCATCAATTCCGGTATGGAATTTATCAGCATTGTTTGAGAATTTGATCACAATACAGTGAGCTACTGCTGGGGTAAAGGGACTCTTTAGTGCTATTTGAGCAGTATAAACCACTGTTGAAGGACACTTTTGCGGTGCGGTGCAAAAGTGTCCTTTGGTCAATTTAAAGAAAGCAATCAACAAATGAAGGACTTCATCAATCTGCCTACAATATGTAATCACATTATGATTTCATTTTTGTCAAATGAGATCCTAAGTTTGCTGATAAGGTTTTTACAATCGACTTACAATAATCATTCTTCTAGTAAATCTAAGGAAAATAGTTAACTTTGAACTTGGAAATAAAAATATTGCACTTTTATTGAGTTGTGTTTTAGATTTGGTTGAATAAACATCTAGTGATTTAAAATTAATTTTGTCGTGTGATAAAATAATTCATTTTTTTCCTCATAAATAACTGGACGTCCCATTCGAAGGGGATAAGCAACAGTTTATCACAGTCATTTTGGTCCTTCGGGCCGGATTTTTCATTTGGTCATACGGGTCCCGGATCTCGTCAAGCATCGAACCTGGATCTTTGCATTGTGAGTCAATCATGACGGATGTAAAGTTGACATAGGTGGGTAGTTTCTGCATGGATACCTAAATACGTAAGTACACATTATGTAAGTACCTATTGTCAACGCATGAAATCCACAAGATCCATATGTAATTACATCATCATTTCATTTTTGTCAAATGAGATCCTAAGTTTGCTGATAAGGTTTTTACAATCGACTTACAATAATCATTATTCTAGTAAATCTAAGGAAAATAGTTAACTTTGAACTTGGAAATAAAAACATTGCACTTTTATGTAAGTTGGAAACGTCTACAACAAAGATCATGATCACATTGTGTTTTATGTTATGTCAGCTCAGTTTCCTGTGGGTGGAGACTCAGTGGTAGTTGTGTCTGGCTGTGATGTGGTAGTTGTTGTAGTGGTAGTATCATGCTCGTTACCCTTGTTGTTTCCAATGCATCACGACAAGGCTAGATACTCACGCCTGTGTAATCTGTTTAATACATATGTCGCAGCCTGCTTCGAGTGTCACCGGCCTGCTTCCAAGTTTTCCATTTTGCAGCCAACATTATGTACGCTCTCTGAGATTTTTCCGGTAGAGTCCCTTATTTGAATCGATAATTCCCAAGTATGATAGGTACCTATATGGACCATCCATGCCCATCGGTATTCCAAATTCCATATTATCACGACAAGGCTAGATACTCACGCCTGTGTAATCTGTTTAATACATAGGTGGGTAGTTTCTGCATGGATACCTAAATACGTAAGTACACATTATGTAAGTACCTATTGTCTACGCATGAAATTCACAAGATTCATTATGTAATCACATCATCATTTCATTTTTGTCAAATGAGATCCTAAGTTTGCTGATAAGGTTTTTACAATCGTCTTACAATAATCATTATTCTAGTAAATCTAAGGAAAATAGTTAACTTTGAACTTGGAAATAAAAATATTGCTTTTATGTAAGTTGGAAACGTCTACAACAAAGATCATGATCACATTGTGTTTTATGTTATGTCAGCTCAGTTTCCTGTGGGTGGAGACTCAGTGGTAGTTGTGTCTGGCTGTGATGTGGTAGTTGTTGTAGTGGTAGTATCATGCTCGTTACCCTTGTTGTTTCCAATGCTCGTGGGAAACCCATACTCTGTGGAAGCTCCCACTCCACTGTGTCCGTTATAGAATGGCACTTTGTACAGACCAGTGTGTTTGTGATGCATAGGACCATCTGCATAGTCATACCTATCAGAAGGGTAAGGACTTCCATCCCGGTCATAGTCTAGAAAGGGTCTTGACGAACTTTGGTCACTACTCAATAGACTGCTGGGATAAAGGGACTTTTTAGTCTCATTCGAGCAAGATAAACAAATTATATTCTATTATATTCTACACAATTATACATGTATGTACGAAAGACAAGGTTGTAAGACCAATGTGGAAGATTAGTCTGCAGACAAATCTCAGCGTATGTGCCAGGCTTAGGAGTCATTAGTCGTACAGGAAAATAGTTAACTTTGAACTTGGAAATAAAAATATTGCATTTATGTAAGTTGGAAACGTCTACAACAAAGATCATGATCACATTGTGTTGTATGTTATGTCAGCTCAGTTTCCTGTGGCTGGAGACTCAGTGGTAGTTGTGTCTGGCTGTGATGTGGTAGTTGTTGTAGTGGTAGTATCATGCTCGTTACCCTTGTTGTTTCCAATGCTCCATATGAATTGCCATTGCCATATCCATCATAGTTCCCAGAGCCTGACTGACCATAGTTGGAATCTGAATTGCCATATCGGTTCCCTGATGGCCGACCGTAACCCATCACTGGTCTATCGTAGCCATAACTACAGCCACCTCTACTGCAAGGTCTCTTGCTATCATAACCTGTTCCTGTGGGGACAGGAGTATCATAACCAGTAGGAGGTCTATTTACATTGCTTGAGGGAAACCTGTGATGTTCCTGACCGTATGACACCGGGGGCTTCACAGTGGGCTACAGCCACCTCTACTGCAAGGTCTCTTGCTATCATAACCTGTTCCTGTGGGGACAGGGGTATCATAACCAGTAGGAGGTCTGTTTACATTGCTTGAGGGAAACCTGTGATGTTCCTGACCGTATGACACCGGGGGCTTCACAGTGGTAATCCCAGGATATGCAGGACCAGACTACAGCCACCTCTACTGCAAGGTCTTTTGCTATCATAACCTGTTCCTGTGGGGACAGGGGTATCATAACCAGTAGGAGGTCTATTTACATTGCTTGAGGGAAACCTGTGATGTTCCTGACCGTATGACACCGGGGGCTTCACAGTAGTAATCCCAGGATATGCAGGACCAGGAGGAATGTAACTGCTATCTGGTCCTAATGGGGCATTATCGATAGAAGATCCTGTGGACCCATAACCTCCTGCTTCTCATGGGGCATTATCGATAGAAGATCCTGTGGACCCATAACCTCCTGCTTCTCTATTGGGTCCTACAGGTGGGGCATTATCGATAGAAGATCCTGTGGACCCATAACCTCCTGCTTCTCTATTGGGTCCTACAGGACGATCCCATGAGTCGGATGGTTTGTTCCAGGAAGGTTTGTCGTAAGAATTTGAACTGGATGGTCTGTCCCAGGAACCGGAGGGTTTATTCCAAGATGGTTTATCGTAGGAGCTTGATGGTCTATCGCTAGTAGGTCTATCCCAAGCACCAGATCCACTTGGTTTATTCCAAGACCCAGCGCCAGGCCTGAAGGTTTATCGTAGGAGCTTGATGGTCTATCGCTAGTAGGTCTATCCCAAGCACCAGATCCACTTGGTTTATTCCAAGACCCAGCGCCAGGAGTTTATGCTTAGTACTATGTCCCAGTCCCCATAATATGTCAAAATCCCCATAATATACGTTAAAATATAGAAGACCTTGGTTAGACTGCGGGGGTAGGGACTTTTCAGTCCTATCCCAGCAGGATAAACAAGCCTTGTTAAAGATTAACCTCCCCTAGCGTCGGTCAACCTATTGAATCTGAGACTGTTTCCCAAAGCCAGGATCTTGAGAATACAATGCTGAATTCTACTTGGTTAATCGTTTGTATGAATTTTAAACTCGTGTTACCCGGAAACGCTGGCATTTTTTTTCCTCAAAATGGAGTTACAGAAGTTTATGCTTAGTACTATGTCCCAGTCCCCATAATATGTCAAAATCCCCATAATATAAGTACGTTAAAATATATAAGACCTTGGTTAGACTGCGAGGGTAGGTAGGGACTTTTCAGTCCTATCCCAGCAGGATAAACAAGCCTTGTTAAAGATTAACCTCCCCTAGCGTCGGACAACCTATTGAATCTGAGGCTGTTTCCCAAAGCCAGGATCTTAAGAATACAATGCTGAATTCTACTTGGTTAATCGTTTGTATGAATTTTAAACTCGTGTTACCCGGAAAGTCTGGCATTAAAAGATTTTCTTCCTCAAAAGTAGAAATAATAAAAGGGAAAAGAACATTGCACAATACTTACTCCTGTACCATGTGTCATCCTGATTCCACCAGTAGGAGGTTTGATCATGATCTGAAATTAGTTCCAATAATAAATAAAGGATCCATTTCCAAATTTCTAGAAAGTTGGGTGGATATTTCCTTGACCTTGGGACTGCTCAAATCAGGTTAGGTGTTGGGGCGATTGCCCCAAGGGATGGGTTAAGGTTATACCTACGCTCAAATCAGGGACCTATTCCCCTTCCTTTGTAAGGGATTAAAAAGAGCTCCTCAATAATAAATTCTTGTCCTACCGAGGTTGAGTGAAAAAACCGCTATCAAGCTTGCCACAAATGTCTTTCTCCAATTTAATACACTTCGATAAATTTAATGACTTCACAAGGTCTCGAACCACCAACCTCCAGATCCCGAACTCCACAGTGATAACCACTGAGGTTGACAGTTTTGCATTAGGAACTGGTGCCGATTCAAGTTCTGATTAGGTACTGTTCAAGTTCCAAAGTAGGTATCATGTAAGAAACAATAAAATCATATTAGCTACCGATTTATCCAGAATCTAGGTACTTACTTCTTACTTCTTACATGGTATGCGATTTTTGTTGTGTTGTTGTTACTTGGTGCCTAGGTAGGTGTTATTACAAAATAAGTAGATATTGTATGGTGCTTGTGACAAAACAAAAATTAGTTGGTTATACCAGCCTATATTGAGGTGTCGACCGGACTGTCGATCGATGTCGACTTATTACTTCTTACATGGTATGCGATTTTCGTTGTGTTGTTGTTACTTGGTGCCTAGGTAGGTGTTATTACAAAATAAGTAGATATTGTATGGTGCTTCTGACAAAACAAAAATTAGTTGGTTATACCAGCCTATATTGAGGTGTCGACCGGACTGTCGATCGATGTCGACTGAACCGTCTACACTGCCTCGACAACATAGATTCACCTCGTCTCGTCTTGTCTTGTCTCGTCTCGTTTCATAGTTTGCCAACCTAGTTAGCTTGGAGGTTAGCCGGGTTAGCGCGTCTGCCTTGTAAGGAAAAGGTCGGAAGTACTGGATCCGAATGAAGGACGTGAGTAGTCATAGCCACCAGACATAGGTCTGTCATAACCACCTGGTCTTGAGCTATGGTATGGACGATATCTGTCAAAGTCAGAGCTGGAGCCGTACCCGGAATTACTTTCAAAGTCATAGTTGGAACTTCCATAACCTCCACTACCTTGGTTGTTTCTGCTGTCACTATAACCTCCACCGCCTTGGTTATATCGATTGCCTCCATACCCAGAACCTCTGTAGCGATGGCCGCCAGACCCATAGTTATCATTGGAGCTACCATACCCGTCACTATGTCCATGGCTAGAGCCATAGCCAGAGCTATTATCACCATAGCCTCCTCTGTTCCCAGAGCCATAGCTAGAGGAGCCTCTGTGTCCATAACTTGAGCCTCGGTTACCATAGTTAGAATCATAGCTTGAACTTCCTCTGTTTCTATTCAAATTCATCCACCCTGATGATCCACCTCTGTTCGAGTTAGAACCGCCACTGTCCGAGCTGCCATAACCACCTCCTCCTCCGCCTCTGTTAGAGTTATAACCACCGCTATCAGAATTGTAACCCCCACGGTTTGAATTATATCCACCACTGCTCCAGTTCTCACGATTGTTTTCCCTACAGAATAGCTCAAAAGATGCCCTCTGAAAGCAAAATATTCGTCAGTGAAACGCACACAGATGGCAATAGTCACAAGTCCCCCTTGTATGAACCAACTATCAACCCGCCAGATGTGCTCGGTTCGAATACCGGCTGGGGCGGAAATTTTCTGACCAAACTTTTTTGTTCCCGGATAGGCATGGATTTAGAAGAATATGACTTGATGTAATCGGAAAGCGTTTCCGAGGTACAATCACCAAAAAAAGTAAGAACCTAAGAACCGATCCTATTTATAAATAGACTCACGAAAGAAAATCTGATCTGACATCACAAGTCTCCCTTGTATGAACCAACTCTCAACCCACCAGATGTGCTGGGTTCGAATACCGGCTGGGGCGCAAATTTACTGACCAAACTTTTTTGTTCCCGGATAGGCATGGATTTAGCAGAATATGACTTGATGTAATCGGAAAGTGTTTCCGAGGTACAATCACCAAAAAAAGTAAGAACCTAAGAACCGATCCTATTTATAAATAGACTCACGAAAGAAAATCTGATCTGACATTGAGCTCAAAATTTTACTGATTTCCTGATAGGTATATGGCCGGGGCCACAATCTGAATTTAAACTCCGTTCAAGTTTAACTTTTTGAGTAATTTAATTGGTTGATTTCAGAAATTTCAGCCAATCAGATTGCTTCATTCAAAAATTTAACTTAAACGGAGTTTAAACTCACATTGTGAACCCGGCCATCACTGAACCAATCTATATTATAGAACTGTACGTAGGTACTTACTTGATGTTATAGTACTTGTGTGAATTGTTCATGTGCAGTTATGTTCTACAATTAAGACTAGTGAGTCAGCCACAAATTCAACTGAACCAATCATATTTCCTGACAAATGGAACCAATTATGTGAAGGCAAAATCGTAGAGTTAAAACCTTAGGCCAAACAGTCAGACCATCTGATAGACCTGGGTTTCAAGTTTTTTTCCGCTACATACGTTCCGACGATCTGTCAGACCTCGGTCTGAGAGACCCAGGTCTATCAGATGGTCTGAGCGTGAATTGCGGGCCTTAGAGGAAGGGGAGATTAAGTTGGACTTACGCTGACTAATACTGAAAGGTCCAGAGATATGAGTTGATACAGGCTGAAGGATTTGCTGTTGTAGGAGAGGCATTCTAATACATAGTCCAACTGAAACAACGAGGTAACGGGATGAGGTTTAAATTTCCTTTTTTTTTAAAAAAAAAGAGGTTTGACAGAGGGAACTGTAACTGCTATGGTCTTATCGTCCCGAAATCGAAGAGAGAAGGAAGACTCTGACCAAACTTTTTTGTTCCCGGATAGGCATGGATTTAGAAGAATATGACTTGATGTAATCGGAAAGTGTTTCCGAGGTACAATCACCAAAAAAAGTAAGAACCTAAGAAATAGACCTATTTATAAATAGACTCACGAAAGAAAATCTGATCTGACCCTGATTGTGAAGACTGTAAGAACATGAATATTATATTATAGAACTGTACGTAGGTAATTACTTGATGTTATAGTACTTGTGTGAATTGTTCATGTGCAGTTATGTTCTACAATTAAGACTAGTGAGTCAGCCACAAATTCAACATGATTCTATGGATGAACAAGTTTCCGATTTTAAACAAAGAAAGATCGACCAAGTTCAAAATAATTAAGAAAAGCAATATTAAAGATGACAAGATCAAAAGCAACAAGTGACTGAAATGGTTACTGCCGGGCCAGAAGATTTCTGACTGTTTTTCATTCTACGGTCAGATACCTCGCAAGAACAATAACTTGAGGGTTGAATTGTTGAATTTTTTGCCAAACCTCAAAAGAGAGCATATTGACTATTAAGTTAGGTACGTTCAGAAGTTGTTATTAAAATTCAAGTACCTAAGTATCACTGAAAAATGGTACCCGTTCGTTCTTAAGCCCAGCCAGAGAGACTTCCTTATTGTGTAAATACTGTAAACAGTGGATGCACTTACACTACTTATACAGTAAATACTAATGGTGGATATTGGTTAGATACCTCGCAAGAACAATAACTTGAGGGTTGAATTGTTGAATTTTTTGCCAAACCTCAAAAGAGAGCAAATTGACTATTAAGTTAGGTACGTTTAGAAGTTGTTATTAAAATTCAAGTACCTAAGTATCACTGAAAGATGGTACCCCGAGACAAACCGTTCGTTCTTAAGTCCAGAGAGACTTCCTTATTGTGTAAATACTGTAAACAGTGGATGCACTTACACTACTTATACAGTAAATACTAGAATAGAATAGAATAGAATAGAATATACCCTGCTTATACTGCCAGAATGAGACTGAAAAGTCCCTTTACTCCCGCAGTCCAAGCAAGGTCTCATGTATTTGGTACAATATTTTAAAAAATAAATTACAATTGACCCTTGCTTAAATTAAAAAAAAAAGAGAATGTGCTACTAATGGTGAATATGCCAATAATACAAGATATTGAAATAAAGTAACTTACCAAAGTGTTTTGATATGCCGGATTTCGGCAGAGGTATCCTCTTTCAAAGGATATGCCAATAATACAAGATATTGAAATAAAGTAACTTACCAAAGTGTTTTGATATGCCGGATTTCGGCAGAGGTATCCTCTTTCAAACTCACAATGCAAAAACTTCGATTTACTTTTCAATTAGCCCCTCAACAGACTATTCAAAATTAGAATGTTAATTAAATAATAATGATTGATTTGTTTTTAATACCAATCTACTTATCTATTTCAATCAAATCTTTATTATCTTTATAATATGAACTGGAAATACAAAAATAACTTCGGAAAAAATTAAAGGTCGGAAAAAATGAAATTTATATTTCGAAAATAATGACGATCTTACGATCAAAACTGGTTTCAAAAACACAATCACTCTCGGATATTTTCCCAGACAATAGCTTACGGCGACTAACACTGCTATAACTTCTGAAAACCAAAGTTACAATGAGACTGAGATTTTCATGTGTGTAGAGGTAAATCACTGAGTTAAGACATCCGGTCACTTGTTACTCTGGCGTGGAAGTTCTGACCTCTTGGTAGAAGCTCCCAAGAACGTTGAACTGAAAAATCTTCGTCGATTAACCCTACTATGTACGAGAAAAGAAAAGGAAAGACGAAATAAATAAGTAGAAAAGAAGGGCATGAAAGTGAATGAGAAAATAATAGGAATCAAGAGGTATTAATATTCTACATATTATGAGAACGGAAAAAATTGGGCTTGGAAAATTTTCGCCAAAAAATGGGAATCCCAAAGAGTTGTGGACATTTGGAAAATTAATTTAATAAATAAATGCCTCGACCAAGGCAATCTCTTTTACTGCTCACGCTAAGTGTGTATGAATAAATAAAATACTACAGAAGAAAATAGAATAAGTAGGTACTACAGAAGAAAAGAAAAGAGAACAGAATCATAGTACTCGTATACATAGATAAAAAAATGGGGGAAAAATCTATCGTCAAAATCAAACGGCTTTCTATTTATGGATGGATGCATTGACCCGATTTCAATTGGACTCCATTCCTACACAGTATTTCTTCTACCGATCGTTTAAATTTTACAAAAGTCATAAATAAAAATAATCGAAAAAGCTCAAAACTGAGCAGATGAAAAAAAAAAAAAAAAAAAAAAAACCAAAAAAGAATTGTAAAAAGGGGCGAGCAAATTAGGGAGCACTTTAAAAAAAAAAAAAAAAAAAAAATTAAAGTATTGTTATGAACCAGCGGACATCAAAGGGTTAAATTCACATCAAAGTTTGTCGGGAAAAAAATAGCGAACTTGAGGAATGCAAGTAATTTGTTTTCACGTACCTAGATGGCAATTAAAATGGAAACAAAGCACATATCGATTACACAACCATCAATAGAAATTTTATTTATTTCGCATTCCAAAATTCCTCAGGGAAAGAGGTACCTCCTCTAAGTGTTAATTGCTTAGTTAAATAATTACTCGGGTAGCTATTCGCTTATTTGTTTCATAGGACAAACCTCAGTGGTGCAGTGGTTAACTCGTTGGACATTGGATCTGGAGGTTGGTGGTTCGAATCCAAGTTAAGTCATAAAATTTATCTAGGTGTATATTTGTGACAATCATTTAAGTATGCTTAACACAATTAAAAATGCCTTTTATTCGTTTCATAGGGCTTTAACGTCACTGTATAACTACTAAGGGTTTACTCTCCATTTGGTGTCTACCCGTCTCCACAGCTTCCTCCTCACCCAGCTGGAGCCATACCGGGAAAAGCTAGCAACACGCGACTGAACAGATGGACACTAGTTCTATTTTTGTAAAAATCACAGTCGTCCACCAAAACAGAGTTGAATGGCAGAGATTGCCTCAGCAATAATCCCACCGAATGATTGAATAAATTGAATTCTAAGGCCAGCCACTCACTATCATGTAGATCTTACAAGTACACCTGATCAGGTCCGCCTGTCAGGTCTACCTGATACCTGATAGTAAGTGGCTGGCCCAACAAAGTGCCTGAACCTCAAGGACCTAAAATAAAGCTTACAGGTTATGAATATGCTTAGATATGGATGATGAAGCTGTTGTGTTATTCGTGGTGATATTCAAAAGAGTACTATTGGAAATATTGGAAGCCAACTTGGAACCAGCCACATCGTTTGAGAGTTGAATTTGAATCAGAATGATTGAAATGGCGGTGACAGCTCCGAAAATCTGGAAGAAAAAGACGTTCCGTGGTGGTTCGAGAATATTGGAAATTGGAATCTCACTTGGTACAATATACGGTGCTAGTGCTAGATATTATGATATTATTATGTAAATTACTAGATACCTATTATGTAACCAAAGAATTTTGTTGGACCTGAGATCGGATTAAGAAGAGATCAAGGTAGAACAAAAAGTTTTACATATTCTCTTGATATTGTAAATACTGGGTATAGTTAGGTAGCTACCTATTTCAATCAATAACCGTAGCCAAAAAAGCCAATAACCGTATAGGTAATTTGGTAGATCAACTGTTATCCGTTACCTACAGCCGAAATCTAGATATCTACTTAGGTCATTTCTGAGTCGATATACAAACACATGAGAACATACGTATGATGGGCGAATACAGCCCTCTGGTTTTGGGGGGTACAAACTGCAGAGGATGTGTCGACGGGGAGGGGGGTTTTCCTACATATTTATAAAGGAATTTTAATTGTGTTAAGCATAAATTTAAATGCTTGTCACAAACATCGTTCCCCGTTTATTTCACCTAGATAAATTTTATGACATGACTTGGACTCGAACCACCAACCTCCAGATCCAAAGACCAACGCGTTAACAACTGCACCACTAAGTTGGTGGGTTTTCCTATTTAAATAGATATTAAACAACAAAATCTTACCTGTGCAGAGTGTGCAGTTATTGGCACGGCCTAAACCTGTGCCCCCCCCCCCCCCCCCCCGGCGCACACAAACCCCCCCCCCCCCCCCCCCCCCCCCCAGGCGCGGCACAATACCACGCCCCTCGTAAAAAATCTGGGGGCCTAGGTAAGGAGCTGAAGAACTCATGTATGGTTTGTAACTGGATTGGTGCCAATGCCAAGCCAAGGTGAAAATGTTACTGGCATTTAAGCCGCCAAGGGTCACACACAAAAGCTTTGCGGACCGCAGGTTGAGTACGGCTGATCTAGATGAAGACGAAGTACCTTACCTACCATACATTGTACAAGCCCAACAACATCAACTTAAACAAGAACAACAACTTAAATAAGATTGGCAGATACCTACACATGAACATCTGTAACAAGGTAGGTAATACCTACGTAAATATGAATAAGATTTGAAGGTAGACATGAACGATGTATAACAAGGTACCTACCTGGTTTGAAGTTTCCGCTGGATAATTTGTGTTACCTTGTGGTTGAATCCAGGGGTCAACATTTATCTTATATCCTCTGCGCCAGAATCAATCTAGAGTCACTTCTGACAACGTAACCTGGGACCTCTGTTGAGGTCTATCCGCCAGCCTAAGGGCTATTTCACATCTAGATTGCAACTTGTAGTATACGGCAATTTTTATGTTGAGGGCTACATCTACATATGTAGTCTTATGAGCCTGTTCACACTTAAACTTGAAGTTTAAATGTGAACAGGCCCATAAGACTATGTATAGCCCTCAACATGAAAATTGCCGTATACTACAAGTTGCAGTCTAGATGTGAAATCCGTCTAAGCCGTATTTTATTATGTGACTTTTTTATACAGGCAACATGGCTGAACCAATGAGATTCCGCTTTGGACGTCCATACTTGCTCCACAAAGCGGAATATCACTATCTCATTGACAAATACAGCTCTAGTTAGCTTGGAGGGTGGCACGTTCTGCCTTGTAAGCGCTGGGTCGCGGATTGCACTCCTGTACAGCTGCAAATTCAATAGAGTCTGAACAACTAACTGCTTTGGGCAGACTCAATTGAGGCATTATTACGCGAGGCAGATGAACTTTTGATGACAGTGATATGAAGGGGTGACCTTAAATACAGAATTTACAAAAGCTAAGATAGAAGGTAGCTACGAACTATGGACCCGGGTAAAATTCCAACAGTAGCAAAATAGGTATTTTAACTTACCTGATGTAATTAGATACAAACTCGCCTGTAATTAGGTACCAACTTACCTGTCATTACCAGCAAATTACAGGATGAGTCTGAAAATTACCGCGGTCATAATCTTTGATCTTTATTACTCGCAGATCGTGGAGAGATATCGTAAACATGAACACCAACCAAGTTCATGAGACCGCTGTTATAATGGACCAAAGAAGTCAATGGGTTAATTGCCTCGGATAAAAGGTGCCTTTAGATTTAGAACAATCAAACTAATTGAAATTATTTCCTTTTTTATTAGGTTTGATCGAGGGAACTATAACAACCTAATAACGGAGGTCTTATCGTCCTGAAATCGAAGAGAGAAGGACAGGATAGGAGAGTCAGCCATTCTGAGAACGAACCTTCTGTTTAAGATAAAGTTTGTCCCAGTCGGGGATCGAAAACGCGACCTAGCGCAAGGCAGGCGCGCTACCCTCCAAGTTAACTAGGCTGGCTAATAGGCCATTTAAATGTGACATTATTTTGGCAACATACATTAGCTGACAAAGGCCAATTAACTGAATGAAAGCCGTTAATGGACTTTTAATTAATTAGCCAATAACGCAATTATGTATTTGTGTCCAATTTTAAGTCATCACTGAAACAGCCCTTTTCTCTTTCCCCATTATACACGGTCCCCAAGTATTTATATTCATCTTATGACATATCAATACTTGGGGAGCGTCGTGCACAATGGAGGATACTCCCCAAGTAACAAGATGGCCGGCTAGTATTTTCCTCAGGAAACCAAGGTTACAGACACATCCTGGCCAAGACAATCCTTATGAAGCAGTGCGAGACCGAGAACCTTGGACTGTGATTCGTGAACCGCAAATATGTGAGTTGCCCTTATCAATCCTGCCCACTTGATTAACATAGTCAGGACCGGGGACATGGGGTTGACCTAGGGTTGAGAGCGTCACTTTACGAGGAATTATCTTAATGGGAAGCAAACCAAATTTGAAGAGAAACATATTTCTGGTCAGGCCAAAATAAAAATCCTTAAATAAGTCCCTGTTATTATAAGATGGCGGACAAGAGTCATATACTAGTATCAATCTAAGATGATTAAAAATTAAAACATGGATAATGCCAATTCAAACACATTTACAAGCAAAACTACATATCCTACAATTCCTACATGGCAGTAAAAAATGTAACTCTGATTTTCTGTATAAACCTAGGTTTAAGCAAACCAAATTTGAAGAGAAACATATTTCTGGTCAGGCCAAAATAAAAATCCTCAAATAAGTCCCTGTTATTATAAGATGGCGGACAAGAGTCATATACTAGTATCATTCTAAGATGATTAAAAATTAAAACATGGATAATGCCAATTCAATTGTCCCAACCAAACACATTTACAAGCAAAACTACATATCCTACAATTCCTACATGGCAGTAAAAAATGTAACTCTGATTTTCTGTTCATTTTAGAGTTTAGACCTCTAGGGTTTTAAGTTAGAAGATGGCTTGAATTTTAGTCCGCTTAAATTTATGTCTTGGGAGGAAATTATAAAAGAGCATAGTGTATGTTTGTTTAGCCGTTCGTGACGGAAGATGGTTTGGTGTTACCAAGCGAAGAATCAACAGGCGAATGACCTTTTGGTACTGGGATATTTGTTTAGCCGTTCGTGACGGAAAATGGTTTGGTGTTACCATGCGAAGAATCAACAGGCGAATGACCTTTTGGTACTGGGATATCCAGTCGAAAAAATCAAAGAAAATCTGGGCGGAATTCGAACCCAGAGTTTAGCCGTTCGTGACGGAAGATGGTTTGGTGTTACCAAGCGAAGAATCAACAGGCGAATGACCTTTTGGTACTGGGATATCCAGTCGAAAAAATCAAAGAAAATCTGGGCGGAATTCGAACCCAGAAAATGCTTGTGTAGATACATATCTCATAGTAGGTAGATATATCTTGGCACCTATTATAATTATATGAACAAGATTTCATGTATTCGGCATCTAGTGGCTACTGAAGTCTTTTAAATTTTCTTCACAAGAATTTATTTATGTTAGCATAGCGTCTGTGTCAATAACCTACCAGCAGACTGAATCCCCGGTAGTCCGATGCTATTGTTACTTCAGAGAACCAAAAATGTAAAGTACCCATGTTATTGTTTATTTAGAATTTAGAGAAACAAAAATGTACGGGAATTGGTAGTTATGTTTTCCTTCGAAAATGTATAGTGCCAATTGTAAGTAGCTGTGTTTTCTTGTAAAAATGTATGAAACTTATGTATGTTTCCTCTTGTATGATATTTGGTATTCGGTCAGTATTGGCTTTTGATCTTTGAAGCTTCAAGTGTAAGATGTAAGTACCGACGTTTTTTTTTTTTTTTTTTTTTTTTTTTTTCGCTTTTGGTTCTATGTTTAGAGTAGTACTTAGCGGTCCCAGCGAAAAAGTAAACTCACTTGATACTGCGTCGTGTAGCAAGCTTTGATAATGATGTAGAAAACGGTGAACATGTGCAGAAACAGATTGTAGAAATGTATCGCCCTGATGTGCTGAATCAAATAGCACATGCTGCACACAATGTGGAAAAACTCAGTCAGCATGATGGCCAGAAGTTGCTGATTGAACAGGGAGTTCACCTCTTGGATCAGCTCGCAGAGGTAGGTTCTTACGTGGAGATAGTTGAAGATGTTCCTCGTCAGATAGCGCTCACTGTTGATGACCTTCAGCTTGGTTCGGAGAATGTTGGTGATGGCTGTGAACTGAAATAATCTCTGACAGAAAAACAAGTCATCTCGTAGACAAATACTTGTGTAGCTGTGTTGATAAGATACCAGATAACCGTAGATTAATAAATAAGAACAAAATTATGTATAATCGAATATTGGTGATAGCTGTGAACTGAAATAATCTCTGACAGAAAAACAAGTCATTTCGTAGACAAATACTTGTGTAGCTGTGTTGATAAGATACCAGATAACTGAGATAACCGTAGATTAATAAATAAGAACAAAATTATGTATAATCGAATAAAGAGTATAAAGACGTCTTACCTGAGCGACACACAAAAGTGTCATCAGGTTCGGCGCGAAGGCATACGCACTCAAGTCAAAATCCAGCACGCAGGCCGCTGAATTGGCGGCCACCATCAGCAAGAACACAGCCGCCAATTTCCTCTCCTCCCGCCTATTGGCACGTTGTCGGAAATTGGCGGTCAAATAGCGGAGCAAGCTGTAGATTTTCCGCGACTTGAAATTCATGACAAGGATGAGAAATGCCATCGCCGCTACCAAGAGGAGGCAGGAAAATTTCGACAGCATGCCGACATTAATTTGAAAAATTCGACTGAAGTAGATCGATCCGACGGATAAGATCGATAGAAGAAAATTGGTGATCGTGCAGGCGTTTTGGTTTAGGTAAAGAACTTGGACTGATTCGATATTCATTGTTGAATAAATGAACCAACCTCAGTGATGTAGTGGTTAGCGCGGTGGACTCTGGATCTGGAGGTTGGTGGTTTGAGGTCAAGTCATAAAATTTAGAGTGGTATATTAAGCGGGGAACGACATTTATGACAAGCTTTTATGCTTAGCACAATTAAAATTCTTACTCAGTGATGCAGTGGTTAGCGCGGTGGACTCTGGATCTGGAGGTTGGTGGTTCGAGTCCAAGTCAAGTCATAAAATTTAGAGTGGTATATTAAGCGGGGAACGACATTTATGACAAGCTTTTATGCTTGGCACAATTAAAATTCTTCCTTCTTTGTTGAATGAATGACAATACGGTTTTTATGATGCCCTTTACCATCGCACACTTTTGAAGAAGGTTACTTGACAATTGTTCAAGCTCTACCTCTAATGAGAAAGTAGCCATTGCACCTCACCTTACAAACAGGAGATCCGGGTTCAATTACCGGTAGGATTAAAAAATTTAGATGTTCATGGCCAGGACCACAATGTGAGTTTAAACGTAGTTCAAGTTTAACTCTTGGATGAGGCAATCTGATTGGTTGATTTTAAACTTTTTAGCCAATTAGACTGTTTAAGTAGCTGATTTCATTATTTTTAGGAATTCAAGAGTTAAACTCCGATTGAACCCCCGACCATAAATAATTAATCGCTTTAAAGACGAGAATTCCTAAGCTACCAACTGGTAACCTTTTGATTTGACATAAAAAAAACTCATCTTATCTTAAATAATGAAAACAACAGTTCAATCACTTACTTGGAATACACAGCCGAGGAGTAAACCGTGTCTCCAGTGTTGCCAACATCTCCGTCCACACTCACTTTACGAACTAGCAGAGTATTCTGATGCAATGTTGTCAGATTGCTCTCGGTTACGACCGCGCCATCTGGTGTCGTGAGAGAGAACTGACGCCCGTAAATACCGAACAAGATTTCCACCTGAAATTCCAACAGGGAAAGAACAGCGATGTTATATTGAAGACGTAATAAAGGAACTTTTTTTTTATGAATGTTTATTTCTTAGCAATGAAATAACTGCTGAATTAGACTCGTCTAATCTGTGTCGTAGCATGCTCATCCCGTAGTATGCCTCTCATCAGATGGGCGAGAAGAGACACAATACTTCCCATTTAGGTGCTGGGTCAACACGAGAACACAAGAAAGTAACCCGTTGTTTACCCAAAGAGGAACTTACCAAAACCTATGAGTGACAAGGTTGCCATCTGGATTGAAGGTAATTAGGTTCAAACAAAGTTATAAAAATAAAAAACGAGTACAAATTTTTGTCGATGGTGGTTAACCATATTTAACATTAGTTCCAGTAGCTCAGCGGTAGAAAATTGATTTTTTTTTAAAGAGGTTTGACAGAGGGAACTGTAACTGCCTATGGTCTTATCGTCTCGAAATCGAAGAGAGAAGGAAGACAGGATAGGAGAAAGCCAGCCGTTCCGAGAACGAACATTATCCTTTCATGTAGGTTCTTACGTGGAGATAGTTGAAGATGTTCCTCGTCAGATAGCGCTCACTGTTGATGACCTTCAGCTTGGTTCGAAGAATGTTGGTGACGGCTGTGAACTGAAATAATCTCTGACAGAAAAACAAGTCATTTCGTAGACAAATACTTGTGTAGCTGTGTTGATAAGATACCAGATAACTGAGATAACCGTAGATTAATAAATAAGAACAAAATTATGTATAATCGAATAAAGAGTATAAAGACGTCTTACCTGAGCGACACACAAAAGTGTCATCAGGTTCGGCGCGAAGGCATACGCACTCAAGTCAAAATCCAGCACGCAGACTACCCGCTCCAAAACAACTTAACCACATAGGTAATACCCTAAGTAACTACACCTAACCATCAAGTCTCATCCTTGAAGACCGCAATTTTTTCGGATTTTGGAATCATTAAAAATTCGATAACAATAGAATATGTAGGTACTAGGTAGGTACCTATGTGATGTAGGTACCTACTTTATGTACCTATGTAGAACTATAGAGGTACTATTTTGAGACGTCTAAATAGGTATCAATGACCTATGTATGTAGCTATGTAGGTACCTACGCATACCAGTTATTATAGTCTGATGGTACTTGAAGCTCCGTATGTATAACTTTAAGAACCTTAGTGATGCCCCTATAATTTGAATACCAAAATAGCAAATTCTTACTCTAAATCTAAATAGTACTAAAACTATAACATCTACCTAGGTACCTATTATAAAATGTATGTATGTACCTATCTATACAGAAAGTTCTTGTTGGTTTTTATCTGTCATTTGGTGCCAAGGTGAAAATGTTACTGGCATTTAAGCCGCGAAGGGCTACACACAAAAGCTTTGCGGACCGCAGGTTGAGTACGGCTGATCTAGATGAAGACGAAGTACCTTACCTACCATACATTTTACAAGCCCAACAACATCAACTTAAACAAGAACAACAACTTAAATAAGATTGGCAGATACCTACACATGAACATCTGTAACAAGGTAGGTAATACCTACGTAAATATGAATAAGATTTGAAGATAGACATGAACGATGTATAACAAGGTACCTACCTGGTTTGATGTTTCCGCTGGGTAATTTGTGTTACCTTGTGGTTGAATCCAGGGGTCAACATTTATCTTATATCCTCTACGCCAGAATCAATCTAGAGTCACTTCTGACAATCAACGTAACCTGGGACCTCTGTTAGTTGAGGTCTATCTGCCAGCCTAGTTAGCTTGGAGTGTAGCACGTCTGCCTTGTAAACGCTGGGTAACGGATTCGATTCCCGTCCGGGACGGATTTTATCCTGAACCGATAAGGTTCGTTCTCGGAACGGCTGGCATTCTTCTATCCTATATCCTTTCGCTTTCCTATCCTAGACGATACGACTTTAGCAGTGACATTTCCCTCTATATCAAGCCTCTTGAAAAAAAAGGAGCCACGAACTTTGGACCCGGGTAAAATTCCAACAGTAGCAAAATAGGTATTTTAACTTACCTGATGTAATTAGATACAAACTCGCCTGTCAGACGATACGACTTTAGCAGTGACATTTCCCTCTATATCAAGCCTCTTGAAAAAAAAGGATCCACGAACTTTGGACCCGGGTAAAATTCCAACAGTAGCAAAATAGGTATTTTAACTTACCTGATGTAATTAGATACAAACTCGCCTGTCAACCCGTTGTTCAATATTTGCAATCGAAAAACGAGTACAAATTTTGGTCGATGGTGGTTAATCATAACATTAGTTCCGGTAGCTCAGCGGTAGAAAATTGAACTCATAATCCAGGACTCGTGCCAGGATTTTTGGATAACCTACCTCTCGTTTGAGCTGGTCCAAAGTGAGAACATTTTGACCCTGAGGATTCTCCAGGAATAGACTAGCCTCGTGTCCCTTCACTCCGTAACCAGGGTCCATGTTGCTTAACACGACATTCACATATCTGCCGAATGGATTTAAAAATTATTTATAGGCACTTCAGTAGGTACAAGTCCAATTATAGTAATAATTAATCCTACCTTTAAAAACATGAGATGCAACACATCCCCTATATGGGACACAGCATCTCATTAACTCATTCTTATTTATTTTTTGCCATCTTTTCCTTCTCTATTTTCCCCTATTCTTTCTTCAGTTACATATTTTTTTCTTCTTCTTTATTGTTATTTCTTTTAATTTATTATGTTATGGCTGTCCATGAATTGTAAATAAATATACTTGAGTATTTTGTTGGAAAAAAAAGAAGGGGGGGTGCAAAATGACACAGAGAAAATCCTGCCAATGCGAATGAAATTTAATAGAAATTAACAAACGGTTTTGACATACCGAATTGTAGCTCAACTCTCCCATTGGCTGTTGATTTTTTCTTCCTGAATTCTACATGACACGTCCCATTTATTACAATCAAAAACTTGTACTCACAGTGTATCCAAAAAGCTTTAGAGTGGTGACATGATATTATATTGTCAAGTCACTTACCTACAGTTTGGTTGCACGGTGGGTTCACCTCCACTTTTGGTGATGATCAGTTTCAAATTGGAGCCTTTGAGCTGAAAATAAAACACGAAAAACTGGTAATAAGATAATACTGAGTGAGTATCACACTAGGCTTGCACACCGGAGTTTCTGCGTTCAATTCCTGGCGGGGTCACAGTTTTTCGAGTCTGTGCTTGGAGTTCGGGGTGCACTCAGCCTCATGAGACTAACTGAGACAGAGTAGTTCCTTTAATCCGTGGCACAAGCTCTGCTTATACGGATGGGTATACCATTTATAAAAAATGTATGTTCTGAGTTTTTTATCGATCAAAAATAAATGGAAACTTGTTAATAATAATAATAATAGAGAATGAGTAATGAATCACTGGAGTTGGAAAAGTCACACAACCACTGTATCTTTTATTTATCTATTACTTTCTATTACTATTGTAATAATAAAGGAAGGATGGGCTAAAAAGCAATAAAAAAAATCTGGTGTGAACATCACACGACTTTCTATTACATTAAGTCGGACAGTTCTAAAAGTTTCACCATTCGATTCCGCGTGAAAAATCACATGAGATTGACTATTCACTTGCTTATTTGGTAACGGTTCACAAATAAAAGAGAAATTTGTCGACACAGGGAAGTATCGAACCCGCAACTTCTCAACCGTAAGTCAAACAGTACTAAAAGTAGCACCATTCGATTCGGCGTGAAAAATCACATTGATTAGAATATTCACATCCAAATGACCAAATGTTTTCGATGTCTCTTACCGTTTATACGAAATAAGGGTTAAGCAAAAATGACTTTGGTTAATATCAGGATGGGTGACAATCCGATTTTTACCAAATTGTTACAGTCGCGTCCTTAGACCATACCGGGATAGCATACCAAATTTCATCGCTCTA